>NC_136810.1:1015504-1045186 GCF_951216825.1 Electrona antarctica | reverse complement strand
GACAGAGAGACAGAGAGACAGAGAGAGAGAGAGAGACAGAGAGACAGAGAGACAGAGAGAGAGCCAGCAAGACGTTTGATGAAAAACATCGACGTTGTCTGAAAAATAGTTTTAACACATTTAGTACTGACGCCACATTCTATAAAATGTCTTCAAAATCACGACAGTTTTCTGAAAAGCCTATGTTTCTAATATCAGTGGTTCTTTCAAACTATTTCATGTCAAGGAGCCCCAGAATGATATGTAATAGAGGGTATGTTCGTGACATCATCGTACCTGGAAGTTATGCGGGAACGCCCACTGAGTGGCAAAAAACTACTTCCTGGCCTTGACAGCCCATTCATCCAAACAGAAAAGTCCTGTCTGATTGTATTAAACAATGTTAAACTCATCAACATTGCAGCTGAACGAAAAGCTTGAATTATCCTCTTTCTTTTGTTTCATGAAAATCCACCATAGAAACGTTATGAGCTACTTTCTGTCAAGAAATGCCCTGCATTTGATTTTTTTTCAAAGTGTCAGAGATTGGAAGTGTTTGTTTTCAATAACACAACATTTTGCTGCCTCCTGCATTATGTGACATTTAGAAACAGGTGGTACGCAGGACGGTTGAGTGATTTCCAACGAGCGCTTCCACACTCCAACCCTCCAACACTCCAACACTCCAACCCTCCAACCCTCCAACCCTCCAACACTCCAACACTCCAACCCTCCATGCTGCTCAATGTTTTGCCACTCAGTCTAGATGAGGGGAGCGTGTCCTGATGGGAAAATCATGCCTGTGCATACTCTCTATTGGCCGCCGACCCCCATCTGAAAATATGTTGTTCCAGGGACCCCCCCCCCCCCCCCAGAAGCAAAGATATGAGTTAAAAGGTCACTGTGAAATAATATATTCAAAGATTTGTGCCACATCTTCACGATTTTTCAAAAATAGCAGATCTACAAGCTTGTAGATCTGCTATTTTTAAAGTTAGTAAGTTAAAGTGGTCAAACGCCAAAGCGACACACATGCGTTCCCGTCCTGAATGGGTTAAAAGACTTATTACCAAATCTTGTTGATTTCACTGTTTTGTTTTTGCTTCTGAAGCAACATCAAGCCAACATCAAGCCACCCGATTGTGATTGATTTTTTTTAAATATATATATATATTTTCCCTCCTTCTTCTCAGCACAAAATTCCAATAAGCTCCACTAATTAAACACAGAGGAAGTAATTAACCCTTTTAGACCTGAGGCCGATTCTAAAAAGAATTCCTTCTAAATCCTGACAGTTTTCTGAAAACCCTAAATGTTTCTATATCAGTGGTGCTCAACTTATTTCATGTCAAGGACCCTCAGAATTATCTGGATGCGGACCCCCATCTGAAAATATGTTGTTCCAGGGACTCTCCCGGAAGCAACGATTTGAGTTAAAAACATTCGCTCTGAAAGAATATATATTCAAAGATTTGCACCACATTTTCACCATTTTTCAAAAATAGCAGACCTACAAGCTCGTAGCGAGGCAGCTATGAGCTTGTAGGTCTGCTATTTTTCAATAGCTAAAGTATAACGTAATGCTTAAAACACCAAAAGGGGTTCCCGCCCAGAATGGATTAAAAGGGAGCATTATCTTCTGTGGGCAGATTGTGATACATTGGTAAGGAGGAGGAGAATTAAGCCTTTTATTTAGTTTTCTAAAGCTCCTGTTGTCGTAGAGAAACCATGATGGAATATACAGACTATATTATAAACCATGATGGAATACACAGACTATATTATGATAGACCATGATGGAATACACAGACTATATTATAAACCATGATGGAATACACAGACTATATTATAAACCATGATGGAATACACAGACTATATTATAAACCATGATGGAATACACAGACTATATTATAATAAACCATGATGGAATACACAGACTATATTATAATAAACCATGATGGAATACACAGACTATATTATAAACCATGATGGAATACACAGACTATATTATGATAGACCATGATGGAATACACAGACTATATTATAAACCATGATGGAATACACAGACTATATTATAAACCATGATGGAATACACAGACTATATTATAAACCATGATGGAATACACAGACTATATTATAATAAACCATGATGGAATACACAGACTATATTATAATAAACCATGATGGAATACACAGACTATATTATGATAAACCATGATGGAATACACAGACTATATTATGATAAACCATGATGGAATACACAGACTATTATAAACCATGATGGAATACACAGACTATATTATGATAGACCATGATGGAATACACAGACTATATTATGATAAACCATGATGGAATACACACACTATATTATGATAAACCATGATGGAATACACAGACTATATTATAAACCATGATGGAATACACAGACTATATTATAAACCATGATGGAATACACAGACTATATTATGATAAACCATGATGGAATACACAGACTATATTATAAACCATGATGGAATACACAGACTATATTATAATAAACCATGATGGAATACACAGACTATATTATAAACCATGATGGAATACACAGACTATATTATGATAAACCATGATGGAATACACAGACTATATTATGATAAACCATGATGGAATACACAGACTATATTATGATAAACCATGATGGAATACACAGACTATATTATGATAAACCATGATGGAATACACAGACTATAATATAAACCATGATGGAATACACAGACTATATTATAATAAACCATGATGGAATACACAGACTATATTATAAACCATGATGGAATACACAGACTATATTATGATAAACCATGATGGAATACACAGACTATATTATGATAAACCATGATGGAATACACAGACTATATTATAAACCATGATGGAATACACAGACTATATTATGATAAACCATGATGGAATACACAGACTATATTATGATAAACCATGATGGAATACACAGACTATATTATGATAAACCATGATGGAATACACAGACTATATTATGATAAACCATGATGGAATACACAGACTATATTATAAACCATGATGGAATACACAGACTATATTATGATAAACCATGATGGAATACACAGACTATATTATGATAAACCATGATGGAATACACAGACTATATTATGATAAACCATGATGGAATACACAGACTATATTATGATAAACCATGATGGAATACACAGACTATATTATAAACCATGATGGAATACACAGACTATATTATGATAAACCATGATGGAATACACAGACTATATTATGATAAACCATGATGGAATACACAGACTATATTATAAACCATGATGGAATACACAGACTATATTATGATAAACCATGATGGAATACACAGACTATATTATGATAAACCATGATGGAATACACAGACTATATTATGATAAACCATGATGGAATACACAGACTATATTATAAACCATGATGGAATACACAGACTATATTATGATAAACCATGATGGAATACACAGACTATATTATGATAAACCATGATGGAATACACAGACTATATTATAAACCATGATGGAATACACAGACTATATTATGATAAACCATGATGGAATACACAGACTATATTATGATAAACCATGATGGAATACACAGACTATATTATGATAAACCATGATGGAATACACAGACTATATTATAAACCATGATGGAATACACAGACTATATTATAATAAACCATGATGGAATACACAGACTATATTATGATAAACCATGATGGAATACACAGACTATATTATGATAAACCATGATGGAATACACAGACTATATTATGATAAACCATGATGGAATACACAGACTATATTATAAACCATGATGGAATACACAGACTATATTATAATAAACCATGATGGAATACACAGACTATATTATAAACCATGATGGAATACACAGACAATATTATTATAAACCATGATGGAATACACAGACTATATTATGATAAACCATGATGGAATACACAGACTATATTATAAACCATGATGGAATACACAGACTATATTATGATAAACCATGATGGAATACACAGACTATATTATGAAAATAATAATGTAATAATACACAGACTATATTATGATAAACCATGATGGAATACACAGACTATATTATGATAAACCATGCACGAGACAGGTAAGACCATGCAAGTAGCAGGAGAAATGGGGAGATATAGCTTAGATCTGCTAGGAATCAGCGAAACACGGTGGACCCAATCCGGACAACAAAGACTGACGACAGGAGAACTCTTGCTATACTCAGGACACGAAGAAGAAAAATCCCCGCACACAGAGGGGGTAGGTCTGCTGCTATCCAAAACAGCTCAGGGGGCACTGATGGGATGGGAACCACATGGATCAAGAATTATAACAGCCTCTTTCAGAACCAAGAAAAAGAAGATCCAGATGAATGTGGTACAGTGCTATGCGCCAACAAATGACAGCGACGACGAGCATAAGGACAACTTCTACAACAGACTGCAAAGCATCCTGGAACAACTTAAACTTACAGACATCAACATACTCATGGGAGACTTCAATGCGAATATTGGAGGAGACAACACAGGATACGAAGAGGTGATGGGAAAGCAAGGATTAGGAGAGATGAGTAAAAATGGAGAGAGGTTCCTGGACACCTGTGCCCTAAACAACCAAGTAATTGGAGGAAGTGTCTTTCCCCACAAGAGGATACACAAGGCAACCTGGGTTTCTCCAGACGGAGTGACCGAGAACCAGATTGACCACTTCTGCATAAACAGGAAATTCAGAAGATCACTGCGAACTGCGAACAAGGAGGGGAGCAGATGTGGCATCAGATCACCACCTTGTAGTTGCCACACTAAAGCTGAAGCTGAAGAAACACTGGACACAAACGACAACAACGCGAAAGAAGTACAACATCTGCCTCTTGAAAGACACGGAGAAGAGGTTGGAGTACACACTGACTCTAAATAACAGATTTCAAGCCCTACAAGAACTGAACAGTGAAGAGCATACACCACTAGATAGATGGGGAAAGATAAAAGAGGCCATAACATCAACCTGCCAGGAAGTGCTTGGACCAAAGAAGAGCCAGCAGAAAGAATGGATATCACCAGAAACACTACTAAAGGTCCTGGAGAGGAGACAGAAGAAGTCCGACATCAACAACTGCAGAACACGGTCAAGCAAGACGAAAGCCCAGAAAGAGTACACGGAGACCAACAAACAGGTGAAGAAAAGTGCCAGAAAAGACAAGAGGGTCTACATCGACAGCCTGGCAAAATAAGCTGAAGAGGCAGCTGCGAAAGGAAACATGGCGGAGCTGTACAACACCACCAAGAAACTGTCAGGAAAGAGGAGCCAACCAGAGCGATCAGTGAAAGACAAGGAGGGAAATACAAGCAAAGAACCACAACAACAACAGGAAAGATGGGCAGAGTACTTTGAGGAGTTTCTAAATCGACCGACACCACCTAACCCTCCGGATATACAAGCAGCAGAGACAAACCTCCTCATCAACTGTGGAATCCCAACCAAGCTGGAAATAAAGAAGGCCATCACTCAACTGAAGAACGGGAAGGCGACAGGACCAGACAACATCCCAGCAGAGGCACTGAGGGCGGCCACAGATGCTTCTGTAGAGATGTTACACCCACTGTTCAAGGAGATCTGGGAGAAAGGGGAAATTCCAACAGACTGGAAGGAAGGTTACCTGGTCAAGCTCCCCAAGAAAGGAGACCTCAGTCAGTGCCATAACTACAGAGGAATCATGCTGCTGTCAGTGCCAGGAAAGATCTTTAACAGGATTCTCCTGGACCGAATAAAGAAGGCGGCGGACCCGCTACTAAGAGACCATCAAGCAGGCTTCCGGCAGAATAGATCCTGTGTTGACCAAATTACAACTCTCCGTATCATAGTTGAGCAAGCAGTGGAATGGAACTCTCCACTCTACATAAACTTTATAGATTATGAGAAGGCGTTTGATAGTGTTGACAGAGACACCCTCTGGAAACTGCTCAGACACTATGGCATCCCAGAAAAACTGGTAAACCTGATAAGGAACTCCTATGAAGGGACGACATGCAGAGTCATCCATGGAGGTCAGCTCACTCGAAGCTTCCACGTGAAGACTGGAGTCAGACAGGGCTGTCTACTGTCCCCTTTCCTCTTCCTCTTATCCATCGATTGGATAATGAAGGTCACAACAACACACAGGAGAAACGGGATCCAGTGGACCATGACATCACAGCTCGATGACCTAGACTTTGCGGACGACATCGCTCTGCTCTCACATACTCAAAAGCAGATGCAAGAGAAGACAACAGTGCTGGCAGACACCTCATCACAAATTGGCCTCACCATCCATAAAGGAAAGACAAAAGTCCTCAAGGTCAACACAACACACAGAGATCCAGTGACACTAGAGGGAACAGCACTTGAGGAAGTAAAAGCCTTCACATACTTAGGCAGTGTCATAGACAGTCAGGGCGGCACGGATGCAGACGTCAGAGCCAGAATCGGCAAGGCAAGAGCTGCATTCATCCAACTCAAGACCATCTGGAGCTCGAAACAAATCAGCCAGCGGACAAAGCTCAGACTCTTCAGCTCAAACGTCAAGCCAGTACTATTGTACGGATCAGAGACGTGGAGGACAACAAAGGCAACAACAATGAAGGTGCAAACTTTCATCAACAGCTGCCTGAGGAGAATTCTGAGCATCCGCTGGCCAGACACCATCAGCAATAATGACCTCTGGCAGAGAGCGAGGCTACCACCAGTGGAAGAGGAGATTAAGAGAAGAAGGTGGGGATGGATCGGCCACACACTTCGGAAGCCCAATACCAGCATCACAAGACAAGCCCTTGGATGGAACCCGCAAGGCAAAAGAAAGAGAGGGAGGCCGAAGAACACCTGGCGCAGGGACCTTGAGACTGACATCAAGCAGTGTGGACTGACATGGAAACAGCTGGAAAAGAAGGCCCAGGATAGAGGAGTCTGGCGAACTAGTCAACGGCCTATGCTCCATGAAAAGGAGCAGTAGGCATAAGTAAGTAGATGATGGAATACACAGACTATATTATGATAAACCATGATGGAATACACAGACTATATTATGAAAATAATAATGTAATAATACACAGACTATATTATGATAAACCATGATGGAATACACAGACTATATTATGATAAACCATGATGGAATACACAGACTATATTATAAACCATGATGGAATACACAGACAATATTATGAAAATAATAATGTAATAATACACAGACTATATAATGATAAACCATGATGCAATACACAGACTATATTATGATAAACCATGATGGAATACACAGACTATATTATAAACCATGATGGAATACACAGACTATATTATGATAAACCATGATGGAATACACAGACTATATTATGATAAACCATGATGGAATACACACACTATATTATGATAAACCATGATGGAATACACAGACTATATTATGATAAACCATGATGGAATACACAGACTATATTATGATAAACCATGATGGAATACACAGACTATATTATGATAAACCATGATGGAATACACAGACTATATGATAAACCATGATGGAATACACAGACTATATTATAAACCATGATGGAATACACAGACTATATGATAAACCATGATGGAATACACAGACTATATTAAAAACCATGATGGAATACACAGACTATATTATAAACCATGATGGAATACACAGACTATATTATGATAGACCATGATGGAATACACAGACTATATTATAAACCATGATGGAATACACAGACTATATTATGATAAACCATGATGGAATACACAGACTATATTATAAACCATGATGGAATACACAGACTATATTATGATAAACCATGATGGAATACACAGACTATATTATAAACCATGATGGAATACACAGACTATATTATGATAGACCATGATGGAATACACAGACTATATTATGATAAACCATGATGGAATACACAGACTATATTATGATAAACCATGATGGAATACACAGACTATATGATAAACCATGATGGAATACACAGACTATATTATGATAGACCATGATGGAATACACAGACTATATGATAAACCATGATGGAATACACAGACTATATTATAAACCATGATGGAATACACAGACTATATTATAAACCATGATGGAATACACAGACTATATTATAAACCATGATGGAATACACAGACTATATGATAAACCATGATGGAATACACAGACTATATTATGATAAACCATGATGGAATACACAGACTATATTATGATAAACCATGATGGAATACACAGACTATATTATGATAAACCATGATGGAATACACAGACTATATTATGATAAACCATGATGGAATACACAGACTATATTATAAACCATGATGGAATACACACACTATATTATGATAAACCATGATGGAATACACAGACTATATTATAAACCATGATGGAATACACAGACTATATTATGATAAACCATGATGGAATACACAGACTATATTATGATAAACCATGATGGAATACACAGACTATATTATAAACCATGATGGAATACACAGACTATATTATAAACCATGATGGAATACACAGACTATATTATGATAAACCATGATGGAATACACAGACTATATTATAAACCATGATGGAATACACAAACTATATTATGATAAACCATGATGGAATACACAGACTATATTATGATAAACCATGATGGAATACACAGACTATATTATAAACCATGATGGAATACACAGACTATATTATGATAAACCATGATGGAATACACAGACTATATTATGATAAACCATGATGGAATACACAGACTATATTATAAACCATGATGGAATACACAGACTATATTATGATAAACCATGATGGAATACACAAACTATATTATAATAAACCATGATGGAATACACACACTATATTATAATAAACCATGATGGAATACACAGACTATATTATAATAAACCATGATGGAATACACAGACTATATTATAATAAACCATGATGGAATACACAGACTATATTATGATAAACCATGATGGAATACACAGACTATATTATAAACCATGATGGAATACACAAACTATATTATGATAAACCATGATGGAATACACAAACTATATTATGATAAACCATGATGGAATACACAGACTATATTATAAACCATGATGGAATACACAGACTATATTATGATAAACCATGATGGAATACACAGACTATATTATGATAAACCATGATGGAATACACAGACTATATTATAATAAACCATGATGGAATACACAGACTATATTATGATAAACCATGATGGAATACACAGACTATATTATGATAAACCATGATGGAATACACAGACTATATTATAATAAACCATGATGGAATACACAGACTATATTATAAACCATGATGGAATACACACACTATATTATGATAAACCATGATGGAATACACAGACTATATTATGATAAACCATGATGGAATACACAGACTATATTATGATAAACCATGATGGAATACACAGACTATATTATGATAAACCATGATGGAATACACAGACTATATTATGATAAACCATGATGGAATACACAGACTATATTATGATAAACCATGATGGAATACACAGACTATATTATAAACCATGATGGAATACACACACTATATTATGATAAACCATGATGGAATACACAGACTATATTATGATAAACCATGATGGAATACACAGACTATATTATGATAAACCATGATGGAATACACAGACTATATTATAAACCATGATGGAATACACAGACTATATTATGATAAACCATGATGGAATACACAGACTATATTATGATAAACCATGATGGAATACACAGACTATATTATAAACCATGATGGAATACACAGACTATATTATGATAAACCATGATGGAATACACAGACTATATTATGATAAACCATGATGGAATACACAGACTATATTATAAACCATGATGGAATACACAGACTATATTATAAACCATGATGGAATACACAGACTATATTATAAACCATGATGGAATACACAGACTATATGATAAACCATGATGGAATACACAGACTATATTATAAACCATGATGGAATACACAGACTATATTATAAACCATGATGGAATACACAGACTATATTATAAACCATGATGGAATACACACACTATATTATAAACCATGATGGAATACACAGACTATATTATGATAAACCATGATGGAATACACAGACTATATTATGATAAACCATGATGGAATACACAGACTATATTATGATAAACCATGATGGAATACACACACTATATTATGATAAACCATGATGGAATACACACACTATATTATGATAAACCATGATGGAATACACACACTATATTATGATAAACCATGATGGAATACACACACTATATTATGATAAACCATGATGGAATACACAGACTATATTATGATAAACCATGATGGAATACACAGACTATATTATAAACCATGATGGAATACACAGACTATATTATGATAAACCATGATGGAATACACAGACTATATTATGATAAACCATGATGGAATACACAGACTATATTATAAACCATGATGGAATACACAGACTATATTATAAACCATGATGGAATACACAGACTATATTATGATAAACCATGATGGAATACACAGACTATATTATAATAAACCATGATGGAATACACAGACTATATTATGATAAACCATGATGGAATACACAGACTATATTATGATAAACCATGATGGAATACACAGACTATATTATGATAAACCATGATGGAATACACAGACTATATTATGATAAACCATGATGGAATACACAGACTATATTATAAACCATGATGGAATACACAGACTATATTATAAACCATGATGGAATACACAAACTATATTATAATAAACCATGATGGAATACACACACTATATTATAATAAACCATGATGGAATACACAGACTATATTATAATAAACCATGATGGAATACACAAACTATATTATAATAAACCATGATGGAATACACAGACTATATTATGATAAACCATGATGGAATACACAGACTATATTATAAACCATGATGGAATACACAAACTATATTATAATAAACCATGATGGAATACACACACTATATTATAATAAACCATGATGGAATACACAGACTATATTATAATAAACCATGATGGAATACACAGACTATATTATGATAAACCATGATGGAATACACAGACTATATTATGATAAACCATGATGGAATACACAGACTATATTATAAACCATGATGGAATACACACACTATATTATGATAAACCATGATGGAATACACAGACTATATTATAAACCATGATGGAATACACAGACAATATTATGATAAACCATGATGGAATACACAGACTATATTATGATAAACCATGATGGAATACACACACTATATTATAAACCATGATGGAATACACAGACTATATTATGATAAACCATGATGGAATACACAGACTATATTATGATAAACCATGATGGAATACACAGACTATATTATAAACCATGATGGAATACACAGACTATATTATGATAAACCATGATGGAATACACAGACTATATTATGATAAACCATGATGGAATACACAGACTATATTATAAACCATGATGGAATACACAAACTATATTATAATAAACCATGATGGAATACACACACTATATTATAATAAACCATGATGGAATACACAGACTATATTATAATAAACCATGATGGAATACACAAACTATATTATAATAAACCATGATGGAATACACACACTATATTATAATAAACCATGATGGAATACACAGACTATATTATAAACCATGATGGAATACACAGACTATATTATAAACCATGATGGAATACACAGACTATATGATAAACCATGATGGAATACACAGACTATATTATAAACCATGATGGAATACACAGACTATATTATAAACCATGATGGAATACACAGACTATATTATAAACCATGATGGAATACACACACTATATTATAAACCATGATGGAATACACAGACTATATTATGATAAACCATGATGGAATACACACACTATATTATGATAAACCATGATGGAATACACACACTATATTATGATAAACCATGATGGAATACACACACTATATTATGATAAACCATGATGGAATACACAGACTATATTATGATAAACCATGATGGAATACACAGACTATATTATGATAAACCATGATGGAATACACAGACTATATTATGATAAACCATGATGGAATACACAGACTATATTATTCCACCAGTGTTGTTTTCGTCGACTAAAACTAAGACGAAATTTTTTCGTTTATCACCTTTTTTCCACTGACAAAAACTATTATGGAAACTAAATGAAGACTAAGCTACGACGACTAAAACTATAAGAATAAATATACTGACAATTCCGCCAACAAATAGAAACTAGACTAAAATGTTAGGAAGGGACTAGTGGACAAGAGATCCAGTAGAAGTCATTTTTTTTCATGCTGAAAATAGCCGATCTACAAGCTCACAACGCGTCGCGCTGCGAAACGTTGTGAGCTTGCAGATCGGCTATTTTCAACAAGTGTAAAAACAGCCATTATGACGGCATCAAGGCCCTCCAAAATACAAATTATTCGACTAAATCAGCTGTAGATATAGTCGACTAAAATCTTATGATATTTAGTCGATTAAAACTAGACGAACACTAAAACATTCCAGGTGACTAAAATGTGACTAAAAACTAAAGAGACTATGACTAAAACTAAAATCTGCTGCCAAAAACAACACTATATGCCACATAAGATAGTGTCCAGCAAGTTCGTTTTATAGTTGTATCTACACTGTAGATAAAACAGATTCTACAGTATTTAACTATTGTGCTAACTAGTTTGCATGAAAACGCATGTTTCATGATAAACGCATTTTATATATGTGATGTATTCCCATGCTTTTGTTCTTGCCTAATGTAAATCGCTCTGGATTAAGAGCGTCTGATAAATGTCTAAATTGTAAATTGTATTTACGTATCGTCTTTTTCTTCCAATTAATGCTCATATACCTCATGTTCCTCGTTCAATATTATCACTAAAAAAGTGTTTACAAATCTAGTCTGGATTGCACATAATTATTGTATGAGATCATGACTACATTTAGTTGAATATATTGAATCATATATTTGTCAGTGGTGCTACAGTATAGCTATGCTCTTCTGTCTGACCTAAAAACCTGTTTCTTTTGTGTCACCGAGCTGTGGAACCAAAGCTGTGGAACCAAAGCTGTGGAACCAAAGCTGTGGTACCAAAGCCCTGTGGAACCAAGCTGTGGAACCAAAGCTGTGGAACCAAGCTGTGGAACCAAGCTGTGGAACCAAAGCTGTGGAACCAAAGCTATGGAACCAAGCTGTGGAACCAAAGCTGTGGAACCAAAGCTGTGGAACCAAGCTGTGGAACCAAAGCTGTGGAACCAAAGCTGTGGAACCAAAGCTGTGGAACCAAGGTGTGGAACCAAAGCTGTGGAACCAAAGCTGTGGAACCAAACTGTGGAACCAAACTGTGGAACCAAAGCTGTGGAACCAAAGCTGTGGAACCAAAGCTATGGAACCAAAGCTGTGGAACCAAAGCTGTGGAACCAAAGCTGTGGAACCAAGCTGTGGATCCAAGCTGTGGAACCAAGCTGTGGAACCAAAGCTGTGGAACCAAAGCTGTGGAACCAAGCTGTGGAACCAAAGCTGTGGAACCAAAGCTGTGGAACCAAATCTGTGGAACCAAAGCTGTGGAACCAAAGCTGTGGAACCAAAGCTGTGGAACCAAATCTGTGGAACCAAAGCTGTGGAACCAAAGCTGTGGAACCAAAGCTGTGGAACCAACCCTGTGGAACCAAAGCTGTGGAACCAAAGCTGGGGAACCAAAGCTGTGGAACCAAAGCTGTGGAACCAAAGCTGGGGAACCAAAGCCCTGTGGAACCAAAGCTGTGGAACCAAAGCTGTGGAACCAAAGCTGTGGAACCAAAGCTGTGGAACCAAAGCTGTGGAACCAAAGCCCTGTGGAACCAATGCTGTGGAACCAAAGCTGTGGAACCAAAGCTGGGGAACCAAAGCTGTGGAACCAAAGCTGTGGAACCAAAGCCCTGTGGAACCAATGCTGTGGAACCAAAGCTGTGGAACCAAAGCTGTGGAACCAAAGCTGGGGAACCAAAGCTGTGGAACCAAAGCTGTGGAACCAAAGCTGGGGAACCAAAGCTGTGGAACCAAAGCTGTGGAACCAAAGCTGGGGAACCAAAGCTGTGGAACCAAAGCTGTGGAACCAAAGCCCTGTGGAACCAATGCTGTGGAACCAAAGCTGTGGAACCAAAGCTGTGGAACCAAAGCTGTGGAACCAAAGCTAGGTTTTACACTTAGGGGAGAGAAAACATGTACTTGTAGTTTAAAAGCTTAACGACACTCGTTGCGTACAGTATGTGTGCGTGCGTGTGTGCGTTGCGTTGCGTGCGTGCGTGCGTGCGTGCGTGCGTGCGTGCGTGCGTGCGTGCGTGCGTGCGTGCATGCGTTGCGTGCGTTGCATGCGTGCGTGCGTGTTGACCTGCCCTAGTCCCAGCAATATTTAGTATAGTAAAGCTTACTAGGCAGTGACAGGTCCATGTGACACCATGACATCATGGACCTGGGCAGTGACAGGTCCATGTGACACCATGACATCATGGAACTGGGCAGTGACAGGTCCATGTGACACCATGACATCATGGACCTGGGCAGTGACAGGTCCATGTAGCATCATGACATCATGGACCTGGGCAGTGACAGGTCCATGTGACACCATGACATCATGGACCTGGGCAGTGACAGGTCCATGTGACACCATGACATCATGGACCTGGGCAGTGACAGGTCCATGTGACACCATGACATCATGGACCTGGGCAGTGACAGGTCCATGTGACACCATGACATCATGGACCTGGGCAGTGACAGGTCCATGTGACACCATGACATCATGGACCTGGGCAGTGACAGGTCCATGTGACACCATGACATCATGGACCTGGGCAGTGACAGGTCCATGTGACACCATGACATCATGGAACTGGGCAGTGACAGGTCCATGTGACACCATGACATCATGGACCTGGGCAGTGACAGGTCCACGTGACACCATGACATCATGGACCTGGGCAGTGACAGGTCCATGTGACACCATGACATCATGGACCTGGGCAGTGACAGGTCCATGTGACACCATGACATCATGGAACTGGGCAGTGACAGGTCCATGTGACACCATGACATCATGGACCTGGGCAGTGACAGGTCCATGTGACACCATGACATCATGGACCTGGGCAGTGACAGGTCCATGTGACACCATGACATCATGGACCTGGGCAGTGACAGGTCCATGACATCATGGACCTGGGCAGTGACAGGTCCATGTGACACCATGACATCATGGACCTGGGCAGTGACAGGTCCACGTGACACCATGACATCATGGACCTGGGCAGTGACAGGTCCATGTGACACCATGACATCATGGACCTGGGCAGTGACAGGTCCACGTGACACCATGACATCATGGACCTGGGCAGTGACAGGTCCATGTGACACCATGACATCATGGACCTGGGCAGTGACAGGTCCATGTGACACCATGACATCATGGACCTGGGCAGTGACAGGTCCACGTGACACCATGACATCATGGACCTGGGCAGTGACAGGTCCATGTGACACCATGACATCATGGACCTGGGCAGTGACAGGTCCATGTGACACCATGACATCATGGACCTGGGCAGTGACAGGTCCACGTGACACCATGACATCATGGACCTGGGCAGTGACAGGTCCATGTGACACCATGACATCATGGACCTGGGCAGTGACAGGTCCATGTGACACCATGACATCATGGACCTGGGCAGTGACAGGTCCATGTGACACCATGACATCATAGACCTGGGCAGTGACAGGTCCACGTGACACCATGACATCATGGACCTGGGCAGTGACAGGTCCACGTGACACCATGACATCATGGACCTGGGCAGTGACAGGTCCACGTGACACCATGACATCATGGACCTGGGCAGTGACAGGTCCATGTGACACCATGACATCATGGACCTGGGCAGTGACAGGTCCACGTGACACCATGACATCATGTGACAGTGGTTGTTTACAGTCCACGACCATGGACAGTTCAGGACCATGGACAGTTCAGGACCATGGACAGTTCAGACCATGGACAGTCCAGGACCATGGACAGTTCAGACCATGGACAGTTCAGGACCATGGACAGACCAGGACCATGGACAGTTCAGGACCATGGGCAGTTCAGGACCATGGACAGTTCAGGACCATGGACAGTTCAGGACCATGTACAGTTCAGGACCATGTACAGTTCAGGACCATGGACAGACCAGGACAATGGACAGTCCAGGACCATGGACAGACCAGGACCATGGACAGTCCAGGACCATGGACAGTCCAGGACCATGGACAGTCCAGGACCATGGACAGTCCAGGACCATGGACAGTTCAGGACCATGGACAGTCCAGGACCATGGACAGTTCAGGACCATGGACAGTTCAGGACCATGGACAGTCCAGACCGTTCAGGACATCAGTGACAGGTCCTGAACTGTCAAAACGACCACTACACTGTCCATGGTTCTGAACTGTCTAAACGGCCACTGTCCATGGTCCTGAACTGTCTAAACGGACACTGTCCATGGTCCTGAACTGTCTAAACGACCACTGTCCGTGGTCCTGAACTATCTATGGTCCTGAACTATCTATGGTCCTGAACTGTCTAAACGACCACTGTCCATGGTCCTGAACTATCTATGGTCCTGAACTATCTATGGTCCTGAACTGTCTAAACGACCACTGTCCGTGGTCCTGAACTGTCTAAACGGACACTGTACATGGTCCTGAACTGTCCATGGTCCTGAACTGTCTAAACGACCACTGTCCATGGTCCTGAACTGTCTAAACGGACACTGTACATTTCCATGGTCCTGAACTGTCTAAACGACAACTGTCTTTCCATCTTTTTATCATACAGTATTATGTGGTTGCCTTTTGATAATAACTGGTATGGACTCTATTTATTTATTCTAATGTACATTGTGACATTGTTTTTTTTACCAGAGGGACCGAGAGAGAGAGAGAGAGAGAGAGAGAGAGAGAGAGAGAGAGAGAGAGAGAGAGAGAGAGCAGTGGACCCCCAGGGGTCCCTGCGGCACATTGCGGCATTGCTACAAAGTGAGTTGTTCTTCCTCCTCTGAAGGTCACAGGTGGGTGTTCTGAAGGTCACAGGTGGTTCTGCTAATGCATTATGAATTCAACGTAATTAGACTGAATGACTGGAAGTGCTCCCCACGTTTAAAGTTAACACCAATAATGACTGTATTTTCCAGGTCTAAAAGCATTCTCATTAATTCTGATGCTGGAAATATGGAGGCATGCGAGCAGCCAGCCAGCCGGGAGGGAACATCATGCAGTCACCTACGCACTTCCCAATGTGGGGGTCCTTGACCTTGGCTCCTTGGGAGCCACTGTTCTAGAGGACTCCAGTCACCCTGCAGGTGAGACGGCCAGCTGAACCCCAAGAATGTGCACATCATGCATAAGATGTTTTGTTCTAAAAGCACATTTTCAAACACCAGTGGAAAATCCCACTGTGTTGTCGCCATAGAAATCTTTGGGGGGAAATAAAAGGCACAGAAAGGCATGGAAACACTACTGTGGCGCACGCGTTGCGTCGTTCGTGTGTGTGTGTGTGTGTGTGTGTGTGTGTGTGTGTGTGTGTGTGTGTGTGTGTGTGTGTATGTGTGTGTGTGTGTGTGTGTGTCTATGGATGCACGTTGGTGTGTTTTACTGCAAGTAGTAGTTATATTATTATGCACTTCATGAAATTACACTATAGTATGTCGCAGGGAGTGGAGTAAAAGTACAATATTTCCGTTTATTTAAGTTATTTAAGTTAAAAGTACTGGAAATTGGAAATACACCAGTAAAGTACACATACCTAAAAATTGTACGTAAGTACAGTACTTAAAGGTAAATGTACTTAGTTATACTTTCCACCACTGGGGATAGAAGATAAACGCCTGACTGGCTGCTGGTGCAGAGCTATAGGTCTGAACCCTGGCAGCCACACAGCCTCTGTTAGGGAGCTATAGGTCTGAAGGCTGGCAGCCACACAGCCTCTGTTACGGAGCTGTAGGTCTGAAGGCTGGCAGCCACACAGCCTCTGTTATGGAGCTGTAGGTCTGAAGGCTGGCAGCCACACAGCCTCTGTTAGGGAGCGAGGGCCTGAAGGCTGGCAGCCACACAGCCTCTGTTAGGGAGCTGTAGGTATGAAGGCTGGCAGCCACACAGCCTCTGTTAGGGAGCTGTAGGTCTGAAGGCTGGCAGCCACACAGCCTCTGTTATGGAGCTGTAGGTCTGAAGGCTGGCAGCCACACAGCCTCTGTTAGGGAGCTGTAGGCCTGAAGGCTGGCAGCCACACAGCCTCTGTTAGGGAGCGAGGGTCTGAAGGCTGGCAGCCACACAGCCTCTGTTAGGGAGCGAGGGTCTGAAGGCTGGCAGCCACACAGCCTCTGTTAGGGAGCTGTAGGTCTGAAGGCTGGCAGCCACACAGCCTCTGTTAGGGAGCTGTAGGTCTGAAGGCTGGCAGCCACACAGCCTCTGTTAGGGAGCTGTAGGTCTGAAGGCTGGCAGCCACACAGCCTCTGTTAGGGAGCTGTAGGTCTGAAGGCTGGCAGCCACACAGCCTCTGTTAGGGAGCGAGGGTCTGAAGGCTGGCAGCCACACAGCCTCTGTTATGGAGCTGTAGGTCTGAAGGCTGGCAGCCACACAGCCTCTGTTATGGAGCTGTAGGTCTGAAGGCTGGCAGCCACACAGCCTCTGTTATGGAGCTGTAGGTCTGAAGGCTGGCAGCCACACAGCCTCTGTTATGGAGCTGTAGGTCTGAAGGCTGGCAGCCACACAGCCTCTGTTAGGGAGCTGTAGGTCTGAAGGCTGGCAGCCACACAGCCTCTGTTATGGAGCTGTAGGTCTGAAGGCTGGCAGCCACACAGCCTCTGTTAGGGAGCTGTAGGTCTGAAGGCTGGCAGCCACACAGCCTCTGTTAGGGAGCTGTAGGCCTGAAGGCTGGCAGCCACACAGCCTCTGTTAGGGAGCTGTAGGTCTGAAGGCTGGCAGCCACACAGCCTCTGTTAGGGATCTGTAGGCCTGAAGGCTGGCAGCCACACAGCCTCTGTTAGGGAGCTGTAGGCCTGAAGGCTGGCAGCCACACAGCCTCTGTTATGGAGCTGTAGGTCTGAAGGCTGGCAGCCACACAGCCTCTGTTATGGAGCTGTAGGCCTGAAGGCTGGCAGCCACACAGCCTCTGTTAGGGAGCTGTAGGCCTGAAGGCTGGCAGCCACACAGCCTCTGTTAGGGAGCTGTAGGCCTGAAGGCTGGCAGCCAGACAGCCTCTGTTAGGGAGCGAGGGCCTGAAGGCTGGCAGCCAAGAGACTTCCTCTGAATGCACTGACTGCTCCATTATTATTCATCTCTGGGACTCTAGTGTTCAAATGGGAAGTTGTGTACACAATGACATGCTCCCCCAAGACGTCATGTCATCTATACACAGCAAACCGCAGGACTGCAAATTAGCGTGCGTGCGTGCGTGCGTGCGTGCGTGCGTGCACTAAAACTGATCCAAAATGCCGCAGCCAGCTTGGTCTTCAACCAGCCAAAATTCTCACCCCCCTTCTCCGCTCCCTCCATTGGCTCCCGGTCGCTGCCCGCACAGAATACAAAACTCTGATGCTGGCATTCAAAGCAACCAAAGGCATGGCCCCCCCATATCTCACAAGTATGATCGTACCCTACAAACCCTCCCGCGCACTCAGATCAGCCAACGCAGGGAAGCTGGAGGTACCTTCACTAAAAACGCCGGGACAACGCTCCACACGTCCCAAACTCTTCTCCCTTCTGGCTCCAAAACTATGGAATGCACTTCCCATCACAGTCAGAACTGCAGCCTCACTCCCAATCTTCCGCCGTAGTCTGAAAACCCACCTCTTCAGACTCCACCATGGCCCGTAGCACTTGCCCTAGCCTAGCCCCTTAGATAGCACATTATGTAGACTTAGATAGTACTTTAAACAGACTTATAGCTTGTTACGTAGACCGCTCTAGAATTGCACTTGTAGTCATAGGACTTTATAGTACACATGCATAATATATTATATAGTATAGTATGTATAGTTAACATAGATACTCCACTGTTACGTTCTTAGTTTATGATTCATGATAACTGCTTTTTATATATGTGATGTATGCCATGCTTTTTGTTATTGCTTAATGTAAGTCACTCTGGATTAAGTCTGCTAAATGCCTAAATTGTAAATTGTAAATTGTGCGTGCGTGCGTGCGTGCGTGCGTGCGTGCGTGCGTGCGTGCGTGCGTGGGCACACGCCCTGAGGGAGACACTAAAGGCCTTGGCTATTCAAAGAGAAAAACTAAAGTCCAGATATGCAGTGACAATGACGCAGGCAGGCTTACACGCACGCACGCACGCACGCACGCACGCACGCACGCACGCACGCACGCACGCACGCACGCACACAATGGGTACATTCTGCACGAGTACTTATGGCACTATGTGACTCTTTGTGATACAGAGACTTTCATGGCAGCAAGACTAACTGTTCAGGAGAGGAGAAAACAAGACTAACTGTTCAGGAGAGGAGAAAACAAGACTAACTGTTAGGGAGAGGAGAAAACAAGACTAACTGTTCAGGAGAGGAGAAAAACTGACATTTAGTTAATAGCACAGGCAGACTCTTCACATAATACTTAGAGCATGTTTCAAATAAATGTCAGAGCTGAAATCGTCATGTAAATGAAATAAATGCTTAAACATGTAGCTAGGTGTAATGTTAGAGTCCACAGAAGACATGTAAATATGAAATAAATGCTTAAACATGTAGCTATAGGTGTAATGTTAGAGTCCACAGAAGACATGTAAATATGAAATAAATGCTTAAACATGTAGCTATAGGTGTAATGTTAGAGTCCACAGAAGACATGTAAATATGAAATAAATGCTTAAACATGTAGCTATAGGTGTAATGTTAGAGTCCACAGAAGACATGTAAATATGAAATAAATGCTTAAACATGTAGCTAGGTGTAATGTTGGAGTCCACAGAAGACATGTAAATATGAAATAAATGCTTAAACATGTAGCTATAGGTGTAATGTTAGAGTCCACAGAAGACATGTAAATATGAAATAAATGCTTAAACATGTATCTAGGTGTAATGTTAGAGTCCACAGAAGACATGTAAATATGAAATAAATGCTTAAACATGTATCTAGGTGTAATGTTAGAGTCCACAGAAGACATGTAAATATGAAATAAATGCTTAAACATGTAGCTAGGTGTAATGTTAGAGTCCACAGAAGACATGTAAATATGAAATAAATGCTTAAACATGTAGCTATAGGTGTAATGTTAGAGTCCACAGAAGTGAACCTTTTCAAGCCTGTTTTCTCAACTCGCTGTTTACTCTATAAGCCATATCTCCAAAACTGGTGGGTCAAACTGAACAACCAATATGTCAATTTGAAGATATGATTCTCTGATTTCATATGACATGAAAAAAACGAAAATTTCATAAAATTAAATTACTTGACACTTAGGCCGCTATCATTCATTGAAAAATTAGGATCTAATTCACGCCAGCATTCTTTTAATTTAGCTCTTATTTTGAAAAGCCGCCATTTCCGGTCCATGAGCAGTATGTCTTAACCTAGGAAACTACATGGAGCGGACAGGCCTTGTTTACCATCTGAAGCCAGACCGGAGCTCTGCAGAGCTCCAGATCATCATATCTGTGCCGTCAAAGAAACGCTGTTTTGACCAAAATGCCATCTGGGACAAGGAATAGGAGATACAGGCGATTGAAAGAAATGGATAGAATGGATTATTATGGCGACGACGATTTAAGATGGGCGATCCAGTGATGTGCTAACAACACAGCTAGCTAACCGGCTAACATGAGTAGCATTATGGCTCGAGCAATCAAACGCGCCATAAAAGCGCAATTGCCGTAGGCCGTCGCCAATGGCGTTAAGCGTCAGTATCAAAATTAGGCTTCAATTGACTTTAATCGTCGGCAATGGCGCGGAAACGGTTAACCTAGGTCAGAAATGGTTCCAATTAGTGATGGGAGATTAATCGGCGAACACATCGGTATCGGACGATTTTAGTTGCTTTTAGATTAATCGGCATTGGTTCGATTAATCAATCAGACCAATTAATCAATCGGTCTGTCTTTACAGATAAACAAGCCCAAAGTAACAGCTTGAACAGATCTACAAGCTCACAATAAACATAAAGGTATTTTAAATCTGACTCTGATTATTATAATTTTTCAATACAGAATGAGATTATATTGACATCGGTAATATCGGTTATCGGCCATAACAGCAATTAATTATATTGGATATCGATATTGGCCAAAATGTCTCTTCGGCACATCCCTTACTTGCGATGCCTACTTTATTTATTTTAGAATTTTGAAAACTGGACATTCGTAGGCCTACTGTACTTGTTTCTATACATTGCGGCATTGATACAAAGTGAGTTCTTCCTCCTCTGAAGGTCACAGGTGGTTCTGCTAATGCATTATGAATTGAACGTAATTAGACTGAATGACTGGAAGTGCTCCCCACGTTTAAAGTTAACACCAATAATTACTGTATTTTCCAGGTCTAAAAGCATTCTCATTAATTCTGATGCTGGAAATATGGAGGCATGCGAGCAGCCAGCCAGCCAGGAGGGAACATGCAGTCACCTACGCACTTCCATCACCTCCTCCTCCTCCCATAAACAAACATGCTCGCCTAAAACGCACACATGATTCCCATGTGTGGCACTCAGCACCACACAGGCTGAAGAAAACAGGCTCACAGAACAGAATGAACAACCAACCAACAAACACTCTCTGAGCTCCCATTCCTCCAAGCATCCGTGATCATCATGTTTACATGTCTCCCTCATAGAGAGAGCTCTCCTGGAGATTCAACGGAGTGGGTGGGAGGGGGAGAGAGAGAGAGAGGGTGGGAGGGAGGGAGCGAAGGATCATTTTTCACTGGAAGGAAACATCTTGTCTATGAGGGTGTTCTCTTGGCAATATCGGACGCAGTGGAGTAACTAAAAGTATTTTTCTTCCCGTGAAAAGAAATTTCCCTTTCTGGCCAAAAAGTGCATTTTATCCGTGTAGCGGGGGGGGGGGGGGGGGGGGGGGGGGGGCTCAGAGTGCATCCATTGCAGAAAGTAGGCTTTTTCTTAACTTGTAATTTTTATCCCATGATTTTTGTAACCCATTTTTCACCCCTGTGTCAATTATCTAATGTGATCCTGGGCTCTACACACCCTCCGCCAACCTAGTCCCCATATATGGGGGACATGGGAAGAGCAACGGACTTGAACTCATGCTTCCTTCATGCATGAGTGTCCAAGTCGCTCCTTTACACCTGACAGGGGGGAGTTTCCCTGGTTGGACGTAACGCGGAGAAGGAAAACGTTATTCCAACCAGTTCCTTTCCCCTCCATCAGGCGCCCCGGCTGGCCAGGGGGAGGCAGTTTAGAGACCAGGATTACTGAATGTTTTTGTGAGGGTATCTACCCTAGGGGACACGGGGAGAACATGTGAGGGTACCTACCCTAGGGGACACGGGGAGAACATGTGAGGGTACCTACCCTAGGGGACACGGGGAGAACATGTGAGGGTACCTACCCTAGGGGACACGTGGAGAACATGCAAACTACACACAGAAAGGCCATTTTGCCAACAAAGTAGGCTTTCTAATAACGCAAGCAGTCTTTGTATTCCCTGGAACAACATATTTTCAGATGGGGGTCGGCGGCCAATTACATATAATTTCTGGGGGTCCTTGACATGAAATAGTTTGAGAACCACTGACATAGAAACATGGGTTTTTTTCAGAAAACTGTCAGGATTTAGAAGACATTTGTAGAATCGGGTCTGGGTCCTAAATGTTGTTAAAGCGCTAGTATTTCAGGTATTGTTAAAGGGCATAGAACTGTAAGAACACCTTGCAGGGGGAGATCGATGGATATAAAAACTAACCACATGAACCCTCAGGTCAATCAATGCTGTTCATTTGTGGACAAAATGTTAAGTGGATTCTGCCAATAAATAACCCGGTCAGGACAGGAACCCCTTTTGGTGTTTTAAGCATTATGTTATACTTTAGCTGTTGGAAAATAGCAGATCTACAAGATCATAGTGCGGCACCGATTTGTTTTTGAAAAATCTTGAAAATGTGGCGCAAATCTTTAAATATATATACTCATTCAGGGCGAATGTTTTTAATTCAAATCTTTGCTTCTGGGGAAGGTTCCTGGAACAACATTTGTTCTCAGATGGCGGTCTGCAGCTAATTCCGGGGGTCCTTGACGTGAAAAAGGTTGAGCACATTTCAGAAAACGGTTATGATTTTCGAAGACATTTTTTTTTGAAGAATCGACCTGCAGGTCTAAATGTGATAAATCCCAGCGTGTTGAAAGTGAGAGGTCGTGGGGTGGCATTGGGGTGTAATTTTCCGTGCCACAGTAGAGCCTCTAGGAGCCGTTTCTGGGTCCACTTGTGATTGATTGCCTCGGCAGGAAGAGCAAAGTATTATAGCAGAGGTCAATGATTGAGAATCACAGCTCAGAACCCAGGTGTGTAAAACACAGTGTAAACAACAAACCAGTTACACCTCAGAACCGAGGCATGGTGTACCCATGGTGTAAACAACCAACCAGTTTCACCTCAGAACCGAGGCATGTTGTAAACATGGTGTAAACAACCAACGAGTTTCCCCTCAGAACCGTGGAATGGTGTAAACATGGTGTAAACAACCAACCAGTTACACCTCAGAACCGTGGCATGGTGTAAACATGGTGTAAACAACCAACCAGTTACACCTCAGAACCGTGGCATGTTGTAAACATGGTGTAAACAACCAACGAGTTTCCCCTCAGAACCGTGGAATGGTGTAAACATGGTGTAAACAACCAACCAGTTACACCTCAGAACCGTGGCATGGTGTAAACATGGTGTAACCATGGTGTAAACAACCAACCAGTTACACCTCAGAACCGTGGCATGGTGTAAACATGGTGTAACCATGGTGTAAACAACCAACCAGTTACACCTCAGAACCGTGGCATGTTGTAAACATGGTGTAAACAACCAACGAGTTTCCCCTCAGAACCGTGGAATGGTGTAAACATGGTGTAAACAACCAACCAGTTACACCTCAGAACCGTGGCATGGTGTAAACATGGTGTAACCATGGTGTAAACAACCAACCAGTTACACCTCAGAACCGTGGCATGGTGTAAACATGGTGTAACCATGGTGTAAACAACCAACCAGTTACACCTCAGAACCGTGGCATGGTGTAAACATGGTGTAACCATGGTGTAAACAACCAACCAGTTTCACCTCAGAACCGAGGCATGGTGTAAACATGGTGTAAACATGGTGTAAACATGGTGTAAACAACCAACCAGTTTCACCTCAGAACCGAGGCATGGTGTAAACATGGTGTAACCATGGTGTAAACATGGTGTAAACACCAGACCAGTTTCACCTCAGAACCGAGGCATGGTGTAAACATGGTGTAAACATGGTGTAAACATGGTGTAAACAACCAACCAGTTTCACCTCAGAACCGAGGCATGGTGTAAACATGGTGTAAACAACCAACCAGTTTCACCTCAGAACCGTGGCATGGTGTAAACATGGTGTAAACATGGTGTAAACATGGTGTAAACATGGTGTAAACAACCAACCAGTTTCACCTCAGAACCGTGGCATGGTGTAACCATGGTGTAAACAACCAACCAGTTACACCTCAGAACCGTGGCATGGTGTAAACATGGTGTAACCATGGTGTAAACATGGTGTAAACAACCAACCAGTTTCACCTCAGAACCGAGGCATGGTGTAAACATGGTGTAAACATGGTGTAAACATGGTGTAAACAACCAACCAGTTTCACCTCAGAACCGAGGCATGGTGTAAACATGGTGTAAACAACCAACCAGTTACACCTCAGAACCGAGGCATGGTGTAAAAATGGTGTAAAAACAACCAACCCAGCTGCTATAGTTTGTATCCAGGGCCTTTTCATCTCCTTGGCAACAGAGTTGTTGTCGAGGCAGAGGCTGACATATGTTGTTAGAGCCTCTTGAACTTAACGCGTTCAGGACGGGAACCCCTTGGTGTTTTTTTTAAGCACTATGTTATACTTTAGCTGTTGAAAAATAGCGGATCTACAAGCTCGTAGTGCAGCACCGAGTGCCGCGCTACGAGCTTGTACATCTGTTATTTTTGAAAAACCATGAACATGTGGCGCAAATCTTTGAATATATATTCTTTCAGAGCGAACGTTTTTAACTCAAATCTTTGCTTCTGGGGGGTCCCTGTAGCGACATATTTTCAGATGGGGGTCGGCGGCCAATTACATATATTTTTGGGGGTCCTTGACATGAAAATGTTTGAGAACCACTGATATAGAAACACTGAAATCTGTCAGAATTTAGAAGACATTTTGTAGAATGGACCTCAGGTCTAATTGGGTTAATATGAGCGTGACTTTTAGTGTTGATTCAACCAGGGACGTCGCTGATCATTTCGTTGCACTACTCGCATATAATTTACCCCCCCCCCCCCCATAAGTCAAAGAGCATACTGCTGTACATATAATCAGATGCATGAATGTATACTGTAGGTGTGCACGCAAGTGTGTGTGTGTTTGTGTGTGTGTGTGTGTGTGTGTGTGTGTGTGGGGGGGGGGGGGGGGGGGGGGGGGGTGTGTGTGTGTGTGTGTGTGTGCGCGTGCGTGCGTGCGTGCGTGCGTGCGTGCGTGTGTGTGTGTGCGCGTGCGTGTGTGTGTGTGTTAGCCTCTAAGCCTGCAAATATGTGTATGTAAATGTGTGTGTGATCGAGTGAGTGTGTCAGCGTGTAGTTCTGTCTGTGCGTGCGTGCGTGCGTAAATGTCAGAGTGCATGCACACATGCGCTGCATCCGCGGTGTAGTTCATCTCTGTGAGCGATGCACCTGCTCTCGCTCCTCACAGTCGGTCCTCAGCTGTGATATTTTACCGTCGCCCGCTGGGACCTCTGGCGTCTCTTTACAACCACATCCGCGTTCTCCTTTTTCAAAATGGAAACAACACGTTGTCGACAGTGTTGTTTTCGTCAACTAATACTAAGACGAAAAATGTTCGTCGACTACCTTTTTTCACTGACGTAAACTAAATGGAAACTAAATGAAAACTAAACTACGATGACTAAAACTAAGACTAAATATACTGACGATTTCGTCAAGAAATAAAACCTAGAATAAAATGTTAGGAAGGGACTAGTGGACACGAGATCCAGTATAAATAAAAGACATTAAAGTCATTTTACACTTGGTTTCATGCTGAAAATAGCCGATCTACAAGCTCACAACTTGTAGATCGGCTATTTTCACATGAAACCACACCCAGGAGACTGGAGGAACTGTTCACATGAAACCACACCCAGGAGACTGGAGCTGTTCACATGAAACGACACCCAGGAGCCTGGAGCTGTTCACATGAAACCTCACCCAGGAGACTGGAGCTGTTCACATGAAACCACACCCAGGAGACTGGAGGAGCTGTTCACATGAAACCACACCCAGGAGACTGGAGCTGTTCACATGAAACCACACCCAGGGGAATGGAGCTGTTCACATGAAACCACACCCAGGAGCCTGGAGCTGTTCACTTGAAACCACACCCAGGAGACTGAAGCTGTTCACATGAAACCACACCCAGGAGACTGAAGCTGTTCACATGAAACCACACCCAGGAGACTGGAGCTGTTCACATGCAACCACACCCAGGAGACTGGAGCTGTTCACTTGAAACCACACCCAGGAGCTGTTCACATGAAACCACACCCAGGAGACTGGAGCTGTTCACATGAAACCACACCCAGGAGACTGGAGCTGTTCACATGAAACCACACCCAGGAGACTGGAGGAGCTGTTCACATGAAACCACACCCAGGAGACTGGAGCTGTTCACATGAAACCACACCCAGGGGAATGGAGCTGTTCACATGAAACCACACCCAGGAGCCTGGAGCTGTTCACTTGAAACCACACCCAGGAGACTGGAGGAGCTGTTCACATGAAACCACACCCAGGAGACTGGAGGAGCTGTTCATATGAAACCACACCCAGGAGACTGGAGGAGCTGTTCACATGAAACCACACCCAGGAGACTGGAGCTGTTCACATGAAACCACACCCAGGAGACTGGAGGAGCTGTTCACATGAAACCACACCCAGGAGACTGGAGGAGCTGTTCACATGAAACCACACCCAGGAGACTGGAGGAGCTGTTCACATGAAACCACACCCAGGAGACTGGAGCTGTTCACATGAAACCACACCCAGGAGCCTGGAGCTGTTCACATGAAACCTCACCCAGGAGACTGGAGCTGTTCACATGAAACCACACCCAGGAGACTGGAGGAGCTGTTCACATGAAACCACACCCAGGAGACTGGAGGAGCTGTTCATATGAAACCACACCCAGGAGACTGGAGGAGCTGTTCACATGAAACCACACCCAGGAGACTGGAGCTGTTCACTTGAAACCACACCCAGGAGACTGGAGGAGCTGTTCACATGAAACCACACCCAGGAGACTGGAGCTGTTCACATGAATCCACACCCAGGAGACTGGAGGAGCTGTTCACATGAAACCACCCAGGAGACTGGAGCTGTTCACATGAAACCACCCAGGAGACTGGAGGAGCTGTTCACATGAAACCACCCAGGAGACTGGAGGAGCTGTTCACATGAAACCACCCAGGAGACTGGAGGAGCTGTTCACATGAAACCACCCAGGAGACTGGAGGAGCTGTTCACATGAAACCACACCCAGGAGACTGGAGGAGCTGTTCACATGAAACCACCCAGGAGACTGGAGGAGCTGTTCATATGAAACCACACCCAGGAGACTGGAGGAGCTGTTCACATGAAACCACCCAGGAGACTGGAGGAGCTGTTCATATGAAACCACACCCAGGAGACTGGAGGAGCTGTTCACATGAAACCACACCCAGGAGACTGGAGGAGCTGTTCACATGAAACCACACCCAGGAGACTGGAGGAGCTGTTCATATGAAACCACACCCAGGAGACTGGAGGAGCTGTTCATATGAAACCAAACCCAGGAGACTGGAGCTGTTCACATGAAACCACACCCAGGAGACTGGAGGAGCTGTTCACATGAAACCACACCCAGGAGACTGGAGGAGCTGTTCACATGAAACCACACCCAGGAGACTGGAGGAGCTGTTCACATGAAACCACATAGAGCTTAAAATGGTTTCATTTTTTCGCTCTCAAGAGTTGAAGATCTGTAAGATTTGGTTACCAACTCTCCATCGTAGATGCATGGGGACCACCTGGAAACCCCTCATGGACCACCGGTGGTCCCCGGACCACTGGTTGGAAACCTGTCAGCATGACCCCCCCACACACACACACACACACACACACAC
>NC_136810.1:1008004-1013004 GCF_951216825.1 Electrona antarctica | reverse complement strand
AAATGTATACAATTCTTTAATTTATATATGTATATTTTCAATCACACACACACACACACACACACACACACACACACACACACACACACACACACACACACACACACACACACACACACACACACACACACACACACACACACACACACACACACACACACACACACACACACACACACACACAGCTCTCCATTCCCCCCAACATGTGATATAATTCATCTTGTGAAACCGACCAATGCTCCTACATCATGTGTGGTTCGGGTTCTACTGAGCGTAGAGCCTCCAGCGATCCTACGGAGGGTTGTAGAGGAACGTGTGTGAACATTATACCTACCGTGACCTGTATAAATCATGTCCTATGGCATAGTTAAGGTATTATCATGCTATAATGAAATATTCAAATTGCGACGGGGGGATGGGGGGTTGGGGGGTTGGGGGGGGGGTTCTTCCACAACGGCAGCAGCAGGTAAGTCAGTAGTAATGATGATATAAAGGACCGCGAGGAAGAAATGCCCCCCCCCCCCTCCCCACCCCCCCGCTGTGACGGATGAGGCCAGGAAGTGGGTCAGAACCACAGGTTGGTTGGTTGGCTGCACAACTGGGCTGATATGTGAAAAGAGATCCCTCTTTTCCTCTCTCTTTATGGGCAATTCTGGGCACTAGATTTGCCCGTAAACCTCAAGTTTAGCAGCATATACAGTTAATATACGGTAATATACAGTAATATACAGTAATATACACCAGTAATATACAGTAACATACAGGTGTGATGGTACAGTTTGGGTAGTTTACCGGAGTTTTTTGGTAAATTTACCGGGTGTTTCCTGGAATATACTCAACCGTATTTAGTCCTTGCTTTTTTCACAGTGATAGAGACGCAACCAGAGATGAGCCCACACAGAGACATCAAAGGGGGCTTCAGCCCCTGCCCCTTTTACCCGTCTGTAAAACAACTGCCCTTTTACCAGTCTGTAAAACAACTGCCCTTTTACCCGTCTGTAAAACAACTGCCCTTTTACCAGTCTGTAAAACAACTGCCCCTTTTACCCGTCTGTAAAACAACTGCCCTTTTACCAGTCTGTAAAACAACTGCCCCTTTTACCCGTCTGTAAAACAACTGCCCTTTTACCCGTCTGTTAAACAACTGCCCTTTTACCCTGTCTGTAAAACAACTGCCCTCTCCAGACCACGAATGCAGCATTTACTACATGGTGAAAGAAATGCAAAATGCCTTCCTCTCCTTTCCATGCCATGCTGGAAGGAAGGCAGCATTCAGGAGAATTGCTTTTTTTCCAAAGTCTCCTGAACTTGGAACGTATAGCATTATTAGCATAGCAACAAATTTGTCTCTAAATGTCGTTACACACCGCATCTCCACTAGTAAAGAATGCTCGGTTGCGCCCCCCAAAATAGCTGATCTACAAGCTCTCAATGCATCGCAGTGTGACGCGTTGTGAGCTTGTAGATCTGCTATTTTTGTCCAAAAGTCCAAAACTTAACGGGATTTCAGCCCCTGCCTCTCTGACACTCTCGGCACGTCCCTGGATACAACACTTGGGACAATGAAGACAAGGCGTTCAGGAGAATTGCTCTTTTTCCAAAGTCTCCTGAACTTGAACACAGAATTTTGCGTTGAACAAATTTGTCTAGAAATCCAATGTTGTTACACCTCCAGTAGCTAAAGAGTGCTGGTTTGGTTTGCACCCGAAAATAGCTGATCCACGACATTAAACGACATTAAACTGACTTTGTCACTCACTCTGCCACTCGATTTGACATTCACTTTATGCATGTGCACACCCTCTATTATAGCTTTAGGGAACGTGCAGAGAAGCTAAACCATAAAAATACGACAAACACTGAAGAGCGGAGAGCTGTACGACCCCACCGAGACCCACAGAGACCCCCAGAGAGGCACAGAGACCCCCAGAGACCCCCCAGAGAGGCACCGTGGAGCCACTCTGAGGGGAGGGGAGGAGAAGAGAAGAGAAGAGAAGAGAAGAGAAGAGAAGAGAAGAGAAGAGAAGAGAAGAGAAGAGAAGAGAAGAGAAGAGGAGAGGAGAGGAGAGAGGATACCTGGATGGCAGCACTCCGGCTATGATAACCCAATGAGTGGCTCATGCATTAACCCATTTAAACCTGAGGACGAAAAACGGCTTCTAAATCATAGGTTTTCTGAAAAACCCGTCGTTCTCAATATGTTGTTCCAGGGAGGGAGGGAGGGAGGGACCCCCCCCCCCCCCCCAGAAGCAAAGATATGAGTCAAAAACGTTCGCTCTGAAAGAATATATATTCAAAAGATTTGCGCCACATTTTCACAATTTTTCAAAAAAATAGCAGATCTACAAGCTCGTAACGCGCCACTCGGTGCATTAGGTCTGCTATTTTTCCAATAGCTAAAGTGACATAATGCTTTAAAACACCAAAAGGGGGTTGGTCCCGCCCAGAAGGGGTTAAACATGAAGCGAGCAGCGCTCAACGACGTCCCCTCAACGCGTTTAGGCCTTTTTGAGAAGGAGCTCATTCATATTTTAATCACAGCGAAGGTTTAATTAATCATTGCACAGTTTAAGGGTGAGAGCGATGAATATTCAGTCGGCAACGAGAAGACTTCTGACCCCAGCTACTCACTTCACTTCTAATCATATTCCCATATATATATATATATATATATATATATATATATATATATATACTGTAAAACCCATTCTACAAATTCCTTCTAAATCCTGACAGTTTTCACAAAAAACCTATGTTTCTAATGTCAGTGGTGCCGAACTTTTTTTCATGTCAAGGACCCCTAGAATTATCTGCATTTGGCCACGGACCCCCATCTGAAAATATCTAGTTCCAGGGACCCCCCCCCCCCCCCTTGTCAGTTGTGCTATTCCAGGCCACGCTACGAGCTTGTAGGTCTGCTATTTGTAAAATAGTAAAACAATTGTGAAAAAAAATGATTTTTTTAAAATTCCTTTGAAAACAATTTGAAAAAAAATTGTGAAAGAATTGTGAAAAAATTGTGTGAAAATTATGAGAAAATTGTGAAAAACTATTTCTTAAATGCCATTCTTTGTGGCTTTTCAAGCAGGCCAGGACCTAAGGAGGCGGTTTGGGACATACCTGGGCAAGCAGTCCTGGAGATAGGTGGGAGCGAAAGACCATTTAAAGCTTTATAAACAAGTAAAATAACTTTAAAAATCAATTCTCAAAACAACAATTAGAGCTAGTAACTAAGAGTCTTATAACTCCATTAGTCCATTGGACCAGATTTTTATTTTTAATTTCATGGAAAAAGTGACGTGAACTCAGATCTGTGAGGGAAGAAGCCAGACATCGCACCTGATAATTTGAGGTTTAAAGAGGTAAAAACGTAAAATAAGAAAACAAGATACACTTATGAAAAGTAAAATTGTTAAGTAGGTTAAATAGCAATATACTGTATATGTGACCAAATTTGACTGAGTTACTGCCATTGTATTTTTTTGAATTTTCATTTCTTTCATACGAAAGCAGGGAATCATAGCTTCAAAATTGACATATTGGTTGTTCAGTTTGACCCACCAGTTTTGGAGATTGGAGCTTATAGAGTAATGTCTTGCAGAGAAACAGCGAGTTGAGAAAACAGGCTTGAAAAGGTTCACTTCTGTGGTCTCGATTTCAGCTCTGACACTTATTATTTCAGACATGGTCTAGTATGTGAAGAGTATATATATAGCAATGAACAGGGTCCAAGCACAGAGGAGGGATGGATGGATGGATGGATTGTGAGGTGTAACGCCCGGGACTTGAACTCGGATCACCCGCATGCGGGACCAAAGGGACCTCCCTGTGGCCCATCTTAACCACTAGCCCGGGGGAGATATTAGACATTTGAGGCCATCAGGCTGAGGCTCTGAGCCACTCTACTACACTCACCTGCCCCCTTTCGACCTCCTCCCACTGGGGAAACCTGATCCGGGTCACAGCACCAATGTGACGCCCTGGATTCGGGCCTTGTCCTTGAGCAAGACACTGAACCCCAAATTGCTCCCGATGTGCTGGTTGGTACCTTGCATGGCTTCCGCTGCAATCGGTGTATGAATGTGTGTGTGAATGTAATGCACAATCTATGTAAAGCGCCTTGGATAAAGGCGCTATATAAATGCACCATTTACCATTTAACAAGAGAAATCTCTATTTAAAACTATCATCATGAGAGCATGCAGTCGACTCTGAGAATCCTGGGGAACACAATGCTATGTGGCTGAGCCTCGGAGAGGCCTGTAATATCACAGTAACCTGGGGAACACAATGCTATGTGGCTGAGCCTCGGAGAGGCCTGTAATATCACAGTAACCTGGGGAACACAATGCTATGTGGCTGAGCCTCGGAGAGGCCTGTAATATCACAGTAACCTGGGGAACACAATGCTATGTGGCTGAGCCTCGGAGAGGCCTGTAATATCACAGTAACCTGGGGAACACAATGCTATGTGGCTGAGCCTCGGAGAGGCCTGTAATATCACAGTAATACGTGCAAAGGATGAGAACTTACCCACGTCGACCCTTTGTGCAGCTAAACCTTTCTGATTATGAAGTGGAAAATCCCCCTCTGGCTTCCTCCTGTCTGTCTGACTGATATAGACGCTGTGTCCTGTCTGTCTGACTGATATAGACGCTGTGTCCTGTCTGTCTGACTGATGGAGCTGTAACCTGTCTATCTGACTGATATAGACGCTGTGTCCTGTCTCTCTGACTGATATAGACGCTGTGTCCTGTCTGTCTGACTGATGGAGCTGTAACCTGTCTGTCTGACTGATATAGACGCTGTGTCCTGTCTCTCTGACTGATGGAGCTGTAACCTGTCTATCTGACCGATGGAGCTGTAACCTGTCTCTCTGACTGATGGAGCTGTAACCTGTCTGTCTGACTGATGGAGCTGTAACCTGTTTCTCTGACTGATGGAGCTGTAACCTGTCTATCTGACTGATGGAGCTGTAACCTGTTTCTCTGACTGATGGA
>NC_136810.1:1002412-1007804 GCF_951216825.1 Electrona antarctica | reverse complement strand
AAAAACGGCTTCTAAATCATAGGTTTTCTGAAAAACCCGTCGTTCTCAATATGTTGTTCCAGGGAGGGAGGGAGGGAGGGACCCCCCCCCCCCCCAGAAGCAAAGATATGAGTCAAAAACGTTCGCTCTGAAAGAATATATATTCAAAAGATTTGCGCCACATTTTCACAATTTTTCAAAAAAATAGCAGATCTACAAGCTCGTAGCGCGGCACTCGGTGCATTAGGTCTGCTATTTTTCCAATAGCTAAAGTGACATAATGCTTTAAAACACCAAAAGGGGGTTGGTCCCGCCCAGAAGGGGTTAAACATGAAGCGAGCAGCGCTCAACGACGTCCCCTCAACGCGTTTAGGCCTTTTTGAGAAGGAGCTCATTCATATTTTAATCACAGCGAAGGTTTAATTAATCATTGCACAGTTTAAGGGTGAGAGCGATGAATATTCAGTCGGCAACGAGAAGACTTCTGACCCCAGCTACTCACTTCACTTCTAATCATATTCCCATATATATATATATATATATATATATATATATATATATATATATATATATATATATATATACTGTAAAACCCATTCTACAAATTCCTTCTAAATCCTGACAGTTTTCACAAAAAACCTATGTTTCTAATGTCAGTGGTGCCGAACATTTTTTCATGTCAAGGACCCCTAGAATTATCTGCATTTGGCCACGGACCCCCATCTGAAAATATCTAGTTCCAGGGACCCCCCCCCCCCCCCTTGTCAGTTGTGCTATTCCAGGCCACGCTACGAGCTTGTAGGTCTGCTATTTGTAAAATAGTAAAACAATTGTGAAAGAAAATGATTTTTTTAAAATCCCTTTGAAAACAATTTGAAAAAAAATTGTGAAAGAATTGTGAAAAAATTGTGTGAAAATTCTGAGAAAATTGTGAAAAACTATTTCTTAAATGCCATTCTTTGTGGCTTTTCAAGCAGGCCAGGACCTAAGGAGGCGGTTTGGGACATACCTGGGCAAGCAGTCCTGGAGATAGGCGGGAGCGAGAGACCATTTAAAGCTTTATAAACAAGTAAAATAACTTTAAAAATCAATTCTCAAAACAACAATTAGAGCTTGTAACTAAGAGTCTTATAACTCCATTAGTCCATTGGAACAGATTTATCTTTTTAATTTCATGGAAAAAGTGACGTGAGCGTAAACTCAGATCTGTGAGGGAAGAAGCCAGACATCGCACCTGATCATTTGAGGTTTAAAGAGGTAAAAACGTAAAATAAGAAAACAAGATACACTTATGAAAAGTAAAATTGTTAAGTAGGTTAAATAGCAATATACTGTATATGTGACCAAATTTGACTGAGTTACTGCCATTGTATTTTTTTGAATTTTCATTTATTTCATACGAAAGCAGGGAATCATAGCTTCAAAATTGACATATTGGTTGTTCAGTTTGACCCACCAGTTTTGGAGATTGGAGCTTATAGAGTAATGTCTTGCAGAGAAACAGCGAGTTGAGAAAACAGGCTTGAAAGGTTCACTTCTGTGGTCTCGATTTCAGCTCTGACACTTATTATTTCAGACATGGTCTAGTATGTGAAGAGTATATATATAGCAATGAACAGGGTCCAAGCACAGAGGAGGGATGGATGGATGGATGGATGGTGAGGTGTAACGCCCGGGACTTGAACTCGGATCACCCGCATGCGGGACCAAAGGGACCTCCCTGTGGCCCATCTTAACCACTAGCCCGGGGGAGATATTAGACATTTGAGGCCATCAGGCTGAGGCTCTGAGCCACTCTACTACACTCAACTGCCCCCTTTCGACCTCCTCCCACTGGGGAAACCTGATCCGGGTCACAGCACCAATGTGACGCCCTGGATTCGGGCCTTGTCCTTGAGCAAGACACTGAACCCCAAATTGCTCCCGATGTGCTGGTTGGTACCTTGCATGGCTTCCGCTGCAATCGGTGTATGAATGTGTGTGTGAATGTAATGCACAATCTATGTAAAGCGCCTTGGATAAAGGCGCTATATAAATGCACCATTTGCCATTTAACAAGAGAAATCTCTATTTAAAACTATCATCATGAGAGCATGCAGTCGACTCTGAGAATCCTGGGGAACACAATGCTATGTGGCTGAGCCTCGGAGAGGCCTGTAATATCACAGTAACCTGGGGAACACAATGCTATGTGGCTGAGCCTCGGAGAGGCCTGTAATATCACAGTAACCTGGGGAACACAATGCTATGTGGCTGAGCCTCGGAGAGGCCTGTAATATCACAGTAACCTGGGGAACACAATGCTATGTGGCTGAGCCTCGGAGAGGCCTGTAATATCACAGTAACCTGGGGAACACAATGCTATGTGGCTGAGCCTCGGAGAGGCCTGTAATATCACAGTAACCTGGGGAACACAATGCTATGTGGCTGAGCCTCGGAGAGGCCTGTAATATCACAGTAACCTGGGGAACACAATGCTATGTGGCTGAGCCTCGGAGAGGCCTGTAATATCACAGTAACCTGGGGAACACAATGCTATGTGGCTGAGCCTCGGAGAGGCCTGTAATATCACAGTAACCTGGGGAACACAATGCTATGTGGCTGAGCCTCGGAGAGGCCTGTAATATCACAGTAATAAGTGCAAAGGATGAGAACTTACCCACGTCGACCCTTTGTGCAGCTAAACCTTTCTGATTATGAAGTGGAAAATCCCCCTCTGGCTTCCTCCTGTCTGTCTGACTGATATAGACGCTGTGTCCTGTCTCTCTGACTGATGGAGCTGTAACCTGTCTATCTGACTGATATAGACGCTGTGTCCTGTCTCTCTGACTGATATAGACGCTGTGTCCTGTCTGTCTGACTGATGGAGCTGTAACCTGTCTGTCTGACTGATATAGACGCTGTGTCCTGTCTCTCTGACTGATGGAGCTGTAACCTGTCTATCTGACTGATGGAGCTGTAACCTGTCTCTCTGACTGATGGAGCTGTAACCTGTCTGTCTGACTGATGGAGCTGTAACCTGTCTATCTGACTGATATAGAACTACCTTTTTTCCTGGCGAAAAATAAATGAAAACTAAGCTATGATGACTAAATATACTGACAATTTCGTCAACAAATAAAAACTAGACTAAAATGTTAGGAAGGGACTAGTGGACAAGAGATCCACTTTCATTGTCATTTTATACTTGGTTGCATGCTGAAAATAGCCGATCTACAAGCTCACAACGCGTCGCAGCTTGTAGATCGGCTATTTTCAGCAAGTGTATTTTCATCAAGGCCCGCCAAAATACATTTTAGTCGACTAAATCAACTGTAGATTTAGTCGACTAAAACTAGACCAACACTAAGACATTCCAGGTGACTAAAACGTGACTAAAACTAAATGAAAACTATTCAAGAGACTACGACTAAAACTAAAATAAAAATGTGCTGCCAAAAACAACACTGGTATCCTGTCTGTCTGACTGATATAGAACCTGTCTGTCTGACTGATATAGAACCTGTCTGACTGATATAGAACCTGTCTGACTGATATAGAACCTGTCTGTCTGACTGATATAGAACCTGTCTGTCTGACTGATATAGAACCTGTCTGTCTGACTGATATAGAACCTGTCTGTCTGACTGATATAGAACCTGTCTGTCTGACTGATATAGAACCTGTCTGTCTGACTGATATAGAACCTGTCTGACTGATATAGAACCTGTCTGACTGATATAGAACCTGTCTGACTGATATAGAACCTGTCTGTCTGACTGATATAGAACCTGTCTGTCTGACTGATATAGAACCTGTCTGTCTGACTGATATAGAACCTGTCTGTCTGACTGATATAGAACCTGTCTGTCTGACTGATATAGAACCTGTCTGTCTGACTGATATAGAACCTGTCTGTCTGACTGATATAGAACCTGTATGTCTGACTGATATAGAACCTGTCTGTCTGACTGATATAGAACCTGTCTGTCTGACTGATATAGAACCTGTCTGTCTGACTGATATAGAACCTGTCTGTCTGACTGATATAGAACCTGTCTGTCTGACTGATATAGAACCTGTCTGTCTGACTGATAAAAAACCTGTCTGTCTGACTGATATAGAACCTGTCTGTCTGACTGATATAGAACCTGTATGTCTGACTGATATAGAACCTGTCTGTCTGACTGATATAGAACCTGTCTGTCTGACTGATATAGAACCTGTCTGTCTGACTGATATAGAACCTGTATGTCTGACTGATATAGAACCTGTCTGTCTGACTGATATAGAACCTGTCTGTCTGACTGATATAGAACCTGTCTGTCTGACTGATATAGAACCTGTCTGTCTGACTGATATAGAACCTGTCTGTCTGACTGATATAGAACCTGTCTGTCTGACTGATATAGAACCTGTCTGTCTGACTGATATAGAACCTGTCTGTCTGACTGATATAGAACCTGTCTGTCTGACTGATATAGAACCTGTCTGTCTGACTGATATAGAACCTGTCTGTCTGACTGATATAGAACCTGTCTGTCTGACTGATATAGAACCTGTCTGTCTGACTGATATAGAACCTGTCTGTCCGACTGATATAGAACCTGTCTGTCCGACTGATATAGAACCTGTCTGTCCGACTGATATAGAACCTGTCTGTCCGACTGATATAGAACCTGTCTGTCCGACTGATATAGAACCTGTCTGTCCGACTGATATAGAACCTGTCTGTCCGACTGATATAGAACCTGTCTGTCTGACTGATATAGAACCTGTCTGTCTGACTGATATAGAACCTGTCTGTCCGACTGATATAGAACCTGTCTGTCCGACTGATATATAACCTGTCTGTCTGACTGATATAGGACCTGTCTGTCTGACTGATATAGAAGCCTGCAATGTTGTTTTTGTCGACTAAAACTAAGAGGAATAATGTTCTTCGACTACCTTTTTTCACTGACAAAAACTAAATGGAAACCAAATGAAAACTAAGCTATGATGACTAAAACGAAATATATTGACAATTTCGTCAACATATAAAAACTAGACTAAAATGTTAGGAAGGGACTAGTGGACAAGAGATCCAGTATAAGTAATTTTACACTTGGTTGCATGCTGGAAATAGCTTGTTGAAATAGCCGATCTACAAGCACACCACACAACGTGTCGCAGCACGCGGCGCGTTGTGTGCTTGTAGATCGGCTATTTTCAACAAGTATAATACATTTTAGTCGTAATACATTTACGACTTACAATTTACAATTTACAATTTAGGCATTTAGCAGACGCTCTTAATCCAGAGCATGCGTAAGCTAAGAACGTGACTAGAACATATCTATATAATGACACTATACATATAAACTATAACTAGAACATATCTATATAATGACACTATACATATAAACTATACATATGCTATACTATGCTGTAC
>NC_136810.1:929912-997412 GCF_951216825.1 Electrona antarctica | reverse complement strand
GAGTCATCGCACTTAACATGACGAATGGGACAGATGTAGTGCAGGCTGTACACGCACGCACGCACGCACGCACGCACGCACCGCAACGCAACGCAGCGCACGCAACGCAGCGCACGCAACGCAACGCAACGCAACGCAACGCACGCAACGCAACGCAGCGCAGCGCAACGCAACGCAACGCAGCGCAGCGCAACGCAACGCAACGCAACGCAACGCAACGCAACGCAATGCAGCGCAACGCAACGCAACGCAACGCACGCACGCAACGCAACACAACGCAACGCCTACATGTATGTGTTTATGCAGCAACCTGCGTGTGCACGCAAGTTGCTGCATAAACACAAACATGTAGGCTACAGTGCCAGTGGTTCCCAAAGTGGGAGTTCTTGAGGGAGTTCCAGGGGGTCCCCAGATAAATGATAATTTGGAACCAAATGGACCCTTATGGGTCTGCCACTCAGAGAGTCTACAAATGGAACCAAATGGACCCTAACAGGTCCATTTGGTTCCATTTGTACACTCCGAGTTAAATTAGCATTGATTTTATAATTTAATTTAGGGGTCCCAGAGATATAAATGCCATTACATGGTCCATAGACTAACTCATGTCAAACCCTGGGGGTGCTTGAAATTAAACGGATTGAAAATCACTGCTAGAGCCGTAAAAAAATCTTCTCTCATGGTGGTCCCTGGCATGTCTTTTCAAAGGGGGGTCCGCGGGGCTGATTAGTGTCAATTTGGGGGTCCTTGACATGAAAAGGTTTGGGAACCACTAGGCTACACTATAGTATAAAGTCAATGGTGGTGACCCTTGACACACAATGTGTTGTCAATGGTGGTGACCCTTGACACACAATGTGTTGTCAATGGTGGTGACACTGGACACACAATGTGTTGTCAATGGTGGTGACACTGGACACACAATGTGTTGTCAATGGCGGTGACATACTGGACACACACTGTGTTGTCAATGGTGGTGATACTGTGGAAATATCCATGATATTGGTATTGTTCAATAATGAAGGTACTATCCCAGAGTTGACTCAAGTTAACAGGAAGGTGTGAAATGTGACACCTCCGCCTCCCAAGGGAAGAGAGAGGAAGTCAGTGCCAAAACCACTAGTAAGTTCCACCAGCAAACTGCTTCTAAACAGCCAGACCTCATGGCTACAGTAAACCTCACAGCAGGGTGCTCCGGCCATGTGCTAGCACATGGCAGGTAATACTTCCTGGTTTTAAACCAATAGTAAGGTTGGCTATAAACCAACCACAGGAAGGAGCACCAGCAGCAATGATGCCAAGTTGGTACGGAACCGCCCACAGGGCGGGCTCCACTGAACAGAGATTTTATAAACCCAGCGTGGGGCTCTAGCAGTCAGATTCCAAACCAACTACGAAGGATCCACACCTCATGTAACCACATGGACATGATGAACAACAACTCACATTAGACCAATGGTAATTATTGATACATAATGCAAACTATTAATAATCAATGAATAATGTGTTATCCATGTGTTGTAACCTGCCTGTAATTGACAAATGCTATGTGTATCTCTGTCTTATCTGTAACAGGTTTTTTACCTAAACGTAACTAAACATAACTAAACGTAACTAAACGTAACTAAACCTAACTAAACGAAACTAAACGAACCACTACTAACTACCAACTAAATAAGCTAGTTCATGTGTTTAAATGTATGTTTGTTAAAACGACAATAAAACTATAAAAGACACAGAGTTATATTATTTAGACCGTTTGAGTAGAGACATACTCTGGTGTGCAGTTGTAACCCTTTCAGAAGGGGTAGTTTATGAAACGATGCTATCAACTTAGCAATAAATCGTAGATAGCTACAAATCTGAACAGATACTGGACACACACTGTGTTGTCAATGGTGGTGACACGGGACACACAATGTGTTGTCAATGGTGGTGACCCTTGACACACAATGTCCCAATATTACAAAAGGTATGAGGTTTTCAAAAAGCTGTGCAAACGCGTTGGACCCCTAGTGGTCGGTCTGCACAGACTCACATATTAGATACGTATAGGTATGGTTGAAAACCTAAATAATTGATAAGAGAGATGGATTCTGTTACTATTGGGTGTGCTCAATAACATGCTCACATTTTAGGAAAAACAAACAACCAGAAAGGCATCATTTTTCAAGATGGTGCCCACGGTGGCTAAAATGAACTAAAAATGCCTAAAAGTCATAACAATTATATGCACTTGGTCACTATGGGCATAAGGATTTAAAAAAACAAAATTCAAAAAAGCAGTTACCAAGTGCATAATTGTTATGATTTATTTTTACGTGATGGCTGCCATGGGAGCTACAAGCTCACAATGCGTCACATTGTAGATCTACTCTTTTCAAATGGCCGAAATGTATAGGGTTGAAGTGGTTAATGTATGTTTTCTAAAAATTTCTAAATTTTCTAAAATCGCCAAAGAAACTAAAGTTTTCAAATAATTGTAGTGGAGTAAAGTACACATTTTGTCTCTGAGATGTAGTGGAGTAGAAGTAAAAGTACTTAGTTACTTTCCACCACTGTCCCTATCTATAAAATCATCAACGTGTCCAGCAAAATAGCTGGGGTACGATTTGAGAGTATGACCTCAATGTATGAGACCCATTGGGTACTCAGGAAGGGGGAAGCTATTACTAGGGAAGCTATTACTAGGGACAAAACACACCCGTTACACAGCCAATACCATCTGTTACCACCAGGGCGACGGTACATGGGACTTTCTCTGCAGGCTAGCGCCTCAAGATCGTTTGTTCCCATAAGTATAGGACTTAGGCCTCACTCAGACCTTTACAGCGTTGTATGAATGTTGTGAGTGTCATGGCCGCCCCAATGCATTTCCAATGGAGGTCACATAGTCTGTTGTATGGCTTTCAGCTGTGTTTCGACTGCCCCTCCCCCTCACATAACACAAATTTTGTGTCAAACCATGTGACCTCCATTGGAAATACATTGGGGCGGCCATGACACTACACAACATTCATCCAACAAGCATACAGCAATGCAGTAAAGGTCTGAGTGAGGCCTTGTGAACAAGCAGGCCCGTCTCAGTTCCGTGCATGAAGTGTGATGTGATGCCTCTTGGAACTATGACCTTGGACTATGGCCTTATGTTGGCATTGTTTCTTTATTGTCTATGTACTGATCTGTGATCTGTTTGTTTTTATATGTTTTATGTATATGCTGATGACTGCTGTGCACAAAACAAATTTCCGAAAGGACAAATAAAGTATCTATCTTATCCTGTCTCCAACTGGTGCAAAACGCGGCTGCTATGCAGAGTCCTGACTGGCAAAAAAGAAAAAAACTCAGTCACCAAAGAAATGTGAAGGATGCACTTTGAAGTTCAAAGGACAGTGAGAACAATATATCTATTACAGTGTGAGAAGATTACTCCAGACATTACACACATTTTTATCATGCTGCCAAAATAATTGAAAAAGAAAAGTCCCTTCTGTGGACAGATGTTTTTTTTTCGTATTTATTTTGATCTTTTTAAATCGTAAACACCAACTCCCTTTTTCTCTCCAACTTTGAAGTGGCTTTAGAACTATAGACTAAAATGTTAGGAAGGGACTAGTGGACGAGAGATCCAGTATAAGTCATTTTACACTTGGTTGCATGCTGAAAATATTTATTTTATTTTCAGAAAGTGTGAAATCAGTCATTACGACGGCATCAAGGCCCGCCAAAATACATTTTAGTCGGCTAAATCAACTAAAGTCAACTAAAACCGCCTGACATTTAGTCGACTAAAATTAGACTAACACTAAGACATTCCCAGGTGACTAAAATGTGACTAAAACTAAATTAAAACTATTCAAAAGACTATGACTAAGAACTAAAATCAAATGTTGCTGCCTGGCTCCCAAAAACAACCCTGCCCAAGCAACAAAGAGGCATGAGAACGGTCCCAGAAGTGTGTTTTCCTTCAACGGCTTCCCTGCTCTGTAAAACACACACGTTTCTGGCCTAATTTCAGGTGGAGTTAGACGGCAAAATGGGTCCCATTTCAGTGATGAAGACACAATATTCCTGGCTTTACCCTTCAAGCTCTCCTCCTGTGCTTTAGTGGATTCCAGCGCCATCCAACAGAAGGGTTATGGCTTGTTTTAACCCTTTTAGACCTGAGGACGATTCTACAAAATTAATGTCTTCTAAATCATGACAGTTTGTTTTCTGAAAAAACCCTATGTTTCTATGTCAGTAGTTCTCAAACATTTTCATGTCAAGGACCCCCAGAAATATACTGTTGGCCACCGACAGTCATCTAGAAATATGTTGTTCCAGGGACCCCCCAGAAGCAAAGATGAGTTAAAAACTTCACTCTGAAAGAATATATATATTCAAAGATGTGTGCCACGTTTTCACGATTTTTCAAAAATAGCAGACCTATAAGCTCGTATATGAGCTTGTAGATCTGCTATTTTTCAACGGCTAAAGGATAACATAATGCTTAAAACACCAAAAGGGCTTCCTGTCCTGAATGTATTAAGAGTCGATTGAAGACGCACATCAAAGCTAATTACTTATAATGAGCTGTCTGACTTTGCATGGTCCTACTTCGCCTCCCAGGCCTTACATAAAACTTGGCTGTAAAACAATTATTGTGACATTGCAGGGCTGCGAGTGAAGTTGCCTCATGCCAGACTGCACTCGCTGAACAATGAAGCTGTCAAGTCAAACTGTCAACATCTGACTTTAAAAGGCTTGGCTTTGGAAGGAGGGTTCAACAGAGTGTTATCTCCAACAGGCTGTATCCTGTAGGCTATTTAACACATATGCTTAACTATAATAGCTGAATATAGCCCCTAGGGAGGTCCTCGGCACACGTCCCACTGGGAGGAGACCCCGGGGCAGACCAAGGATCACGTCCCACTGGGAGGAGACCCCAGGGCAGACCAAGGATCACGTCCCACTGGGAGGAGCCCCCGAGGCAGACCAAGGATCACGTCCCACTGGGAGGAGACCCCAAGGCAGACCAAGGATCACGTCCCACTGGGAGGAGACCCCGGGGCAGACCAAGGATCACGTCCCACTGGGAGGAGACCCCGAGGCAGACCAAGGATCACGTCCCACTGGGAGGAGACCCCGGGGCAGACCAAGGATCACGTCCCACTGGGATGAGACCCCGAGGCAGACCAAGGATCACGTCCCACTGGTAGGAGACCCTGAGGCAGACCAAGGATCACGTCCCACTGGGAGGAGACCCCGGGGCAGACCAAGGATCACGTCCCACTGGGAGGAGACCCCGAGGCAGACCAAGGATCACGTCCCACTGGGAGGAGACCCCGGGGCAGACCAAGGATCACGTCCCAGGAGGAAGTCACTAATGTTGCTCTGGAGAGGAAAGTCTGGAGCACTCTGGTGGAGCTGTTGCCCCCGCGACCCGATTACGGATAAGCGGTTGAAGATGGATGGATGGATAGTTAGAAATGGTGGTGAATTGGTTCTAGCAAAAACAAGCAAAGTTCTGCTGTCAAATTTAGCACCAGTTTTAGCTTTTCTATAAATGACACTGAAAGATTCTCGTCCCAAATTTGCCAAAATTGACAAATGTAATATAGATACTTTAACCACATACAGTACGCCACATTTGATACTTCATTGAACGACTGACACTTTCACGTCGTTACACATTACACTGCGTGAAAAGAGGAGTTAACGGGCAATTATGGGCACTAGATTTGCCCATAAATGCCCGCCCCCCCCCCCCGGGGTCAGAACCCAGAACCCATAACATTTTAAGGGAATGCCACGCCCACGGTACGGTGGGCACATTACAAACCCCCATCATTGAAATGCCCCCCTTTATTATTCCTTCAATTTATTTAACTAGCCCTTACCCGATATTGCCCCCCCACCCCTGGGTGCGTTTTCGCATTTTTAATTCACTAATAAATTAATTATTAATTTATAATTTGTTAAATTGGAAAAAGGGCTTCGTTAAGACATCCATATTATTATGGTCAATGCCTGTGTGAAAAGTGGGAGCGATTGGTGCAGGCAGTGATGAGCTACGACAGTGTTTCTGACACATTCAGACAGACATTGACTTAATTATAGTATGATGATGATGATGATGATGATTATAGTATGATGATGATGATGATCACTTGATTGGGAGTGACTGCGTCCTGCACTGCCCCCTGCAGGTCAATTAATGAGAGTGGTCTGGAGAGGAGCCGAGACCGCGCCCCTGACGGCACGTACTGTCCACTTAATCCATTTAGACCTGAGGACGATTTTACAAATGTCTTCTATAATCCTGACAGTTTTCTGAAAAAACCCATGTTTCTATGTCAGTGGTTCTCAAACATTTTCATGTCAAGGACCCCCAAAAATATATGTAATTCGCCACTGACCACCATCTGAAAATATGTTGATCCAGGGACCCTCCAGAAGCAAAGATACAAGTTAAAAATGTTCGCTGTGAAAGAATATATATTCAAAGATCATATTTTCACGATTTAAAAAAAATAGCAGACCTACAAGCTCGTAGCGTGGCACTCGGTGCCGCGCTATGAGCTTGTAGATCTGCTATTTTTCAATAGCTAAAGCATAACAAAAGGGGTTCCCGCGCAAAATGGGTTAATCTCAGCCTACGTGGAGTTGCAGGGCAGAGACGGTGATGTAGTGCCTGTAGGCTGTGTGGAAAGGTCACAGCTATTCATACAGCACTAAAAAGCCTCTGGTATGACGGCCCTACGTCCTGGAACCGTTGCTCTTTGGCCACCCTGCTTGTGACTCGTGTACTCAACGCTGCTGAAGGACGTGTCTGGACACTCGGGGCAGTATTATGCGTGTCTTAAGTACCAGGTCTTATTACTTAACTTAACCTGGAGGTGTGATCAATGCCATTTGGCTATTCTGAGTGGCCAAACAGCATTGACCACGCCTCCAGTCTTAAGTTAAGTCATAAGACCTGGTACTTAAGACACGTATAATACTGCCCTCAGAGTGTAAAGAATTACAAGGTAGAGTGGAATGAATCAATGTTCTTTATAATACAAGGGTGGTCCGGACCAGCCCAGGGAGACCGCACGGATGCAAGCCTCCTGACCTCCCTGTCCCTTTTTATAACAACAAGAAACCATAAATACACTGGAGGTGTGGTTTAGTGGACATGGTCACTGGAGGTGTGGTTTAGTGGACATGGTCACTGGAGGTGTGGTTTAGTGTGGTTTAGTGGACATGGTCACTGGAGGTGTGGTTTAGTGGGCATGGTCACTGGAGGTGTGGTTTAGTGGACATGGTCACTGGAGGTGTGGTTTAGTGGACATGGTCACTGGAGGTGTGGTTTAGTGGACATGGTCACTGGAGGTGTGGTTTAGTGGACATGGTAACTGCAGGTGTGGTTTAGTGTGGTTTGGTGGACATGGTCACTGGAGGTGTGGTTTAGTGTGGTTTAGTGGACATGGTCACTGGAGGTGTGTTTTAGTGGACATGGTCACTGGAGGTGTGGTTTAGTGGACATGGTCACTGGAGGTGTGGTTTAGTGGACATGGTAACTGGAGGTGTGGTTTAGTGTGGTTTAGTGGACATGGTCACTGGAGGTGTGGTTTAGTGGACATGGTCACTGGAGGTGTGGTTTAGTGGACATGGTCACTGTAGGTGTGGTTTAGTGTGGTTTGGTGGACAAGGTCACTGGAGGTGTGTTTTAGTGGACATGGTCACTGGAGGTGTGGTTTAGTGGACATGGTCACTGGAGGTGTGGTTTAGTGTGGTTTAGTGAACATGGTCACTGGAGGTGTGGTTTAGTGTGGTTTAGTGGACATGGTCACTGGAGGTGTGGTTTAGTGGACATGGTCACTGGAGGTGTGGTTTAGTGGACATGGTCACTGGAGGTGTGGTTTAGTGGACATGGTCACTGGAGGTGTGGTTTAGTGTGGTTTGGTGGACAAGGTCACTGGAGGTGTGGTTTAGTGTGGTTTAGTGTCGTTTAGTGGACATGGTCACTGGAGGTGTGGTTTAGTGGACATGGTCACTGGAGGTGTGGTTTAGTGTGGTTTGGTGGACAAGGTCACTGGAGGTGTGGTTTAGTGTGGTTTAGTGGACATGGTCACTGGAGGTGTGTTTTAGTGGACATGGTCACTGGAGGTGTGGTTTAGTGGACATGGTCACTGGAGGTGTGGTTTAGTGGACATGGTCACTGGAGGTGTGGTTTAGTGTGGTTTGGTGGACAAGGTCACTGGAGGTGTGGTTTAGTGTGGTTTAGTGTCGTTTAGTGGACATGGTCACTGGAGGTGTGGTTTAGTGGACATGGTCACTGGAGGTGTGGTTTAGTGTGGTTTGGTGGACAAGGTCACTGGAGGTGTGGTTTAGTGTGGTTTAGTGGACATGGTCACTGTAGGTGTGTTTTAGTGGACATGGTCACTGGAGGTGTGGTTTAGTGGACATGGTCACTGGAGGTGTGGTTTAGTGTGGTTTGGTGGACAAGGTCACTGGAGGTGTGGTTTAGTGTGGTTTAGTGGACATGGTCACTGGAGTTGTGGTTTAGTGTGGTTTAGTGGACATGGTCACTGGAGGTGTGGTTTAGTGTGGTTTAGTGGACATGGTCACTGGAGGTGTGGTTTAGTGGACATGGTAACTGGAGGTGTGGTTTAGTGGACATGGTAACTGGAGGTGTGGTTTAGTGTGGTTTAGTGGACATGGTAACTGGAGGTGTGGTTTAGTGGACATGGTAACTGGAGGTGTGGTTTAGTGGACATGGTCACTGGAGGTGTGGTTTAGTGGACATGGTCACTGGAGGTGTGGTTTAGTGTGGTTTAGTGTACATGGTCACCGGAGGAGTGGTTTAGTGTGGTTTAGTGGACATGGTCACTGGAGGTGTGGTTTAGTGTGGTTTAGTGGACATGGTCACTGGAGGTGTGGTTTAGTGGACAAGGTCACTGGAGGTATGGTTTAGTGGACATGGTCACTGGAGGTGTGGTTTAGTGTGGTTTGGTGGACAAGGTCACTGGAGGTGTGGTTTAGTGGACATGGTCACTGGAGGTGTGGTTTAGTGGACAAGGTCACTGGAGGTGTGGTTTAGTGGACATGGTCACTGGAGGTGTGGTTTAGTGGACAAGGTCACTGGAGGTGTGGTTTAGTGGACATGGTCACTGGAGGTGTGGTTTAGTGTGGTTTGGTGGACAAGGTCACTGGAGGTGTGGTTTAGTGTGGTTTAGTGGACATGGTCAATGGAGTTGTGGTTTAGTGTGGTTTAGTGGACATGGTCACTGGAGGTGTGGTTTAGTGTGGTTTAGTGGACATGGTCGCTGGAGGTGTGGTTTAGTTCCACACTCACTCCAGAGGGCCACTATAGTTCCACACTCACTCCAGAGGGCCACTATAGTTCCACACTCACTCCAGAGGGCCACTATAGTTCCACACTCACTCCAGAGGGCCACTATAGCTCCACACTCACTCCAGAGGGTCACTATAGTTCCACACTCAAGGTGACACAGATGCGTTCCCGGTCTTAATGGCTTAAAAGCCATCTGCGGTCTGCTTTCTGTCTGCTGTCTGCTGTCTGTCTGCTGTCTGTCTGCTGTCTGCCTGCTGTCTGCTGTCTGCCTGCTGTCTGTCAGTGATCGACGTCTATATACGTTTTATATCTCGCTCTGTTTGGATCAGAAACGGCACCGCTTTATGCCCTGAGCCGGTTGCTATAGGCAACGCCTTGCTCACCCTGCACATGTTATAATTAGGACCCTTGCTCACCCTGCACATGTTATAATTAGGACCCTTTCTCACCCTGCACATGTTATAATTAGGAGCCTTGCTCACCCTGCACATGTTATAATTAGGAGCCTTGCTCACCCTGCACATGTTATAATTAGGACCCTTGCTCACCCTGCACATGTTATAATTAAGACCCTTGCTCACCCTGCACATGTTATAATTAAGACCCTTGCTCACCCTGCACATGTTATAATTAGGAGCCTTGCTCACCCTGCACATGTTATAATTAGGACCCTTGCTCACCCTGCACATGTTATAATTAGGACCCTTTCTCACCCTGCACATGTTATAATTAGGAGCCTTGCTCACCCCTAAACATGTTATAATTAGGACCCTTGCTCACTCTGCACATGTTATAATTAGGACCCTTTCTCACCCTGCACATGTTATAATTAGGAGCCTTGCTCACCCCTAAACATGTTATAAATAGGACCCTTGCTCACCCTGCACATGTTATAATTAGGACCCTTGCTCACCCCTAAACATGTTATAAATAGGACCCTTGCTCACCCTGCACATGTTATAATTAGGACCCTTACTCACCCTGCACATGTTATAATTAAGACCCTTGCTCACCCCTAAACATGTTATAATTAGGACCCTTGCTCACCCTGCACATGTTATAATTAGGACCCTTGCTCACCCTGCACATGTTATAATTAGTACCCTTACTCACCCTGCTCATGTTATAATTAGGACCCTTACTCACCCTGCACATGTTATAATTAGGAGCCTTGCTCACCCCTAAACATGTTATAATTAGGACCCTTGCTCACCCTGCACATGTTATAATTAGGACCCTTGCTCACCCTGCACATGTTATAATTAAGACCCTTGCTCACCCTGCACATGTTATAATTAGTACCCTTACTCACCCTGCACATGTTATAATTAGGACCCTTTCTCACCCTGCACATGTTATAATGTTATAATTAGGAGCTTCTATGGCTCTTTACTCCAAAACTGTCCCTGTCCCTATCCGACAGATTTCTGATTTTTCACCGCATTGAGATTTATATATTTAACCCATTTAGACCTGATGACGATTCTACAAATGTCTTCTAAATCCTGACCGTTTTCTACCGTATGTGTTTCTATGTCAGGTTCACAAACATTTTCATGTCAAGGACCCCTAGAATTATATGTAATTGGCCGCCGACCCCCATCTGAAAATATGTTTTTCCAACGACTCCCCCCCCCCCCCCCCCCAGAAGCAAAGATTTGACTTAAAAACGTTCGCTCTGAAAGAATATATATTCAAAGATTTGCACTACATTTTCACGATTTTTCAAAAAATAGCAGCCCTACAAGCTCGTAGTGCGGCACTCGGTGCCGCGCTACGAGCTTGTAGATCTGCTATTTTTCAATAGCTAAAGTATGACATAATGCTTAAAAACACCAAAAGGCGTTCCCGCCCAGCATGGGTTAAACGAGGACTGGAACTGGGCTCTCCCGCGTGTCGTGAAAAGTCCAACTTCTGAACCACTAGACCGTTTACAGAATGACAGACAGCTCGTTATCCACAACAAGTTGAGATGAATACGGACGGGGTAACTCCAGGCAGAGAATGACAAAAATTCTCAAAAAGTTGGCGTTAAATCTTTGCATGCATGGACACTAGTGTGGTGTAACACTATGGCTTCCTTATTAACCCAATTAGACCTACCATCGATTCTACAAATATATTCTAAATCCTGACAGTTTTCTGAAAAACCTCATGTTTCTATGTCAGTGGTTCTCAAACTATTTCATGTCAAGGACCCCCAAAAATATATGTAATTGGCTGCCGACCCCTGAAAATATGTTGTTCCAGGGACCCCCCCCCCCCCCAGAAGCAAAGATTTGAGTTAAAAACGTTCACTCTGAAATAATATATATTCAAAGATTTGCACCACATTTTCTTCAAAAATAGCAGACCTACAAGCTCATAGCGCGGCACTCAGTGCCGCGCTATGAGCTTGTAGATCTGCTATTTTTCAATAGCTAAAGTATAACATAATGCTTACAACACCAAAAGGAGTTCCCGTTCAGAATGGGTTAAAATATGGATACTCCGATATTTTGTTATGTCAATCTGCCAATTATTTCACCCCAGCTTTTCAAACCTAAAGCTTCCGTGCCGGTTTTTGCAAGTATTTTAAGCGTTTCATTCATTTCACAATTACTGTATCATTTTCACCCATCGGATGTGTCAACCTGACAGAAAAAAGATTTGACGATGACCTGTACCGTGAACCCAAGTCTGTAATGATCTTGCTCCCCCCCCCCAAGTGAATAAGAATACGTCCAATTTGTGCCTGCTCTGGATTAACAAGGACCTCTGTATAGTGTACTGTCTTGGAAGATGCCTATAGGGGTGTGTTCCTTCTAAGGGTAAGGCCTGGTCAGCCTGCACCGACATGCATAAGATCTGGTCATCCCAGCTTAGTAAGATTTTCAAAGTAGAAAATATTTTTGGGCGACCCCGTCGAGCCGATTCTACTCTATGGCTCCGAGACATGGACCCTTTCAAAGAAATTAAAGAAAACGGGCTGGATGGCACTTACACCCACCTTCTAATGAGAGCGCAAAACTCTCTTGGAAGAGCCACCCATCGACTGATCTAATATACGGCAACCTTCCCCGTGTTTCTTCACTAGTCCACCCATCGACTGATCTAATATACGGCAACCTTCCACGTGTTTCTTCACTAGTCCACCCATCGACTGATCTAATATACGGCAACCTTCCCCGTGTTTCTTCACTAGTCCACCCAACGACTGATCTAATATACGGCAACCTTCCGTGTTTCTTCACTAGTCCACCCATCGACTGATCTAATATACGGCAACCTTCCCTGTGTTTCTTCACTAGTCCACCCATCGACTGATCTAATATACGGCAACCTTTCCTGTGTTTCTTCACTAGTCCACCCATCGACTGATCTAATATACGGCAACCTTTCCTGTGTTTCTTCACTAGTCCACCCATCGACTGATCTAATATACGGCAACCTTTCCTGTGTTTCTTCACTAGTCCACCCATCGACTGATCTAATATACAACAACCTTCCCTGTGTTTCTACACTAGTCCACCCATCGACTAATCTAATATATGGCAACCTTCCCTGTGTTTCTTCACTAGTCCGATCCAGAAGAACACAGTTTGCCAGCCACTGCTACAGAGCTGACAATGAGGTTATATCTTCCCTTCTTCTCTGGAGTCCTGCCTCAAAGCAGACCAGAGGTAGAAAACAGGAAAATAGGAAAACCCTGGCTTGTTTTTGATGTCTCATTAATGTAGGTGAGATCCTCTCTGTAAGTTGTGTAAAGTATCAATATAGTTCTGGCCTTTCATAAATTGGCTTTAAACATGTGTATTATTGAAATAAGAGCACAGTTTTAAATATGGAGTTTCGCACGCACGCACACACGCACACACACGGACCACTGTTGCCAGGTCTACGAAAACAGGCCCAGAAACAAGAAAACCGGCCCAGAAACAAAGCCTTTCACCACGCTACTTACACACACTACAACTCGCTTACAATTCGCGAACCTGGCAACATTGTACCCCGTCTTCCCATTGCCTCCGCAAGAAGCACAACACACACACACACAGTCCCCCCCCCCACACCCACACACACACACACACACACACACACACACACACAAACTTGGATGGACAGCGGCGCGATTACATACAGTTTAATTCATGCAAACATGACAATTGCACCACCACAATGCGGGGGGACTTTAACTGACAAGTGTGTGTGTGTGTGTGTGTGTGTGTGTGTGTGTGTGTGAGAGTGCGTGCGTGCGCGCAGTACACATACTATTTACCCAGCGTGTGCGTGTGTCTACGATGTGTAGCCATCCGTTACATGTGACACAGCTGAAACATGCTGTGGAGTCGGTCAAATCCCGCAATTACCTTCCCATATTGAGCTGCAACGTAACTCTAGGATGATCAAACAAAAATAACACAATTGAACAATTAATCTCTTTTCAAAATAGAAATGAAATGTTCACTTCACTCCCCCCCCCCCCCCCCCCCGATGTCCCTCTTTTATCCAATAAAGTATTCCCCAAAGTCAAAGTTATACAAAACAGAAATGCAATGCATCGCTCACTGAACAAAGACGATGCATCGCTCACTGAACAAAGACAATGCATCGCTCACTGAACAAAGACAATGCATCGCTCACTGAACAAAGACGATGCATCGCTCACTGAACAAAGACAATGCATCGCTCACTGAACAAAGACAATGCATCGCTCACTGAACAAAGACGATGCATCACTCACTGAACAAAGACAATGCATCACTCACTGAACCAAGACAATGCATCACTCACTGAACAAAGACAATGCATCGCTCACTGAACAAAGACAATGCATCACTCACTGAACAAAGACAATGCATCGCTCACTGAACAAAGACAATGCATCACTCACTGAACAAAGACAATGCATCGCTCACTGAACAAAGACAATGCATCACTCACGGCAGCGGTGGCCGAACGGATAGCGGCGCGGTCTAGATACCGGAAGGTTCCCAGTTCGAACCAGCCGTCCGACACGTTAAAATTACCACCGCTGAAATGCCCTTGAACAAGGCATCAACCACTACAATGAAATGTGTTCTATGAGCAGGGCCTGGCTGGAAACAAGTTCTTGAGCTTAGCCCAGATACCCTGGGTAAATATAGATTTCATTTCATTTCATTTCATTTCACTGAACAAAGACAATGCATCCTCCTCACCCAACAATCACGTCAGGAGTCCTCAGCCGGTTCCTTTGATCACAAACACTGGATTGTTTGAGCTGTAAAGCCTCAGAAAATGTCCGACCAAACTTTCTCTCTCCTTCCCTGAACAAAGTTCTTCGGTCAAACTGCGTATCGGTTTGAGTTCAGTTCTGATTTTTCTTAGTTTTGGCTTGAAAAGAGTGTGTTTGACAAACAGAAACAACCACAACAAACACTCTTCTAACTGCCTCAAAATGGAACCCCAGCTCGGTGCCTCACTTCCTGTACCTTTATAGCTTCCTGGCAGTTCACTTCCTGTACCTTTATAGCTTCCTGGCAGTTCACTTCCTGTACCTTTATAGCTTCCTGGCAGTTCACTTCCTGGAAATGGAACCATTCCAGGAACTATTGCTCACATACTTTTCCCCACAGCGCCCCCTGTGACCAAACCTTGTCATTTCTTCAGAACAGAACATGGATGACCACATGGTTCAACTACACAGAACACAATATATTCTCTGTACATTACATTTCAGGGTTAAATATTCCCCAGTATGGTTTCATTTTCTTTGTACTTCTTTGTACGAAGTAGTTCTAAATTGCAGTATTTACTGAAGTAAAACAATTGAGTACTTTTTTCACCACTGCACATACATGGGCATGAATGATTGGCCGTTTGGCATAATGCATGGATTTCATTGGCCGTTTGGCATAATGCATGGATTTTATTTAAATTAAGCCGTTGATTAATTGAAGTCCATGCACCGGAATGGACTAGATTACAATGTGAGGAAATATAAATCATATCGGCTTGTGGTACGTATCTAATTATATTCTAGTATTGCAATAACAGCACACATGCAAACATTAGTGGCATACACGATTAAACTATTTCGACCTGAAAAGGATTCTACCAATGTCTTCTAAATCCTGACAGTTTTCTGAAAACCCTATGTTTCTATGTCAGTGGTTCTCAAACTATTCCATGTCAAGGACCCCCAGAATTATTAAGTAATTGGCCGCTGACCCCCATCTGAAAATATGTAGTTCCAGGGACCCCCTAGACACAATGATTTGAGTTAAAAACGTTCGCTCTGAAAGAATATATATTCAAAGATTTGCGCCACATTTTCATGATTTTTCAAAAATAGCAGACCTACAAGCTTGTAGCGCGGCACTCGGTGCCGCGCTACAAGCCTGTAGATCTGCTATTTTTCAATAGCAAAAAGTATAACAATGCTTAAAACACCAAAATGGGTTCCCGCCTAAAATGGGTTAAACTATAGGCCTATATGATGATGTCTACTATATGTAACTAATAAATAATGTAATACTCTTGTGTGAAGGATTGGCAGCACCTTAATCCATTTAGACCTGAGACCAGATTCTACAAAATAATGTCTTCTGAATCCTGACAATTCTGATCAAAATATTAGGACCCCAAAAACCGCAAATGTATTGCCCGCCGACCCCCATCTGAAAATATGTTGTTCCAGGGACCCCCCATGTTGCAGAAGCAAAGATTTTAGTTAAAAACGTTCGCTCTGAAATAATATATATTCAAAGATTTGCACCACATTTTCACAATAAAAAAAAAATGCTTAAAACACCAAAAGGGGTTCCTGTCCTGAATGCACTAAAGTGAACATATCTTAGAGAGAATGCACTAGGTTAAATCAACTTAAAGATGACGTTGATTTATTGCTCACTTGCAGTTTTTCCCCTGGGTGAGGGGGGGGGGGGGGGGGGCAAGTTAATTTCATTAATGCCTGAATAACAGGAAATCAGGCTTTGGTTGGTCGAACCTCTTTTTGCACATTTTCAGCTGCTTCAGCCCCCCCCCCCCCCCCCCCCCCCCCAAAGGAGCTCTACAATTAAACTATGGAGCGATCGTGCCGAAGGAAATTCATTGCAAATTGAAAATGTGCCTTGAGAGATCCTTAGCGGTGTAATGTGTGCGGTAGAGATCCTTAGCGGGGGATAGACGTTCGTACCCAAGGGAAATCCAGCTGTCGGAGCAGGACTGCAATAAGGATGAACACTGAATGCTACGTCAGAGTAGAGATACATAGATAGAGATACATAGATAGAGATACATAGATAGAGAATAGAGATACATACAGAGATAGTAGAAAGTAAAACTATAATTAAAAATAAGTAATGGTATTATTTTGTTTTAATACAATCTAAGATCCTTACTATGCATGATCTGTGAGGAACATAAATAAAACATAATCTGGAATCCGTCCGCACTAACAACATTTAAAGAAAAACATGATCATCAGGTACTGTGGGAGAAAGATTATGTTTAAAAAAAGTGTACAGAAAATGTTAAAATTATGTTTTTACGTGGAGACGCCCACCGGTTCATTAAGTATGCCTGGTTTGCCTGGTGGGTGGTGATGGGTGGTGATGGGTGAGGTGAACTGAAGCCACACCCACAGCTGCTGTTGTATGATAAAGGGGGAGGGGTTAGGGGAGGGGATGATATTGTGATGTCACTATATCACTGTCATTCCGGCCTCGATTGGGCCTTTTGAGAAACCAAAATTACACAGGGAAGACATTATTTGAATATTCGTCCGTGCGTGCATGCGTGCGTGCGTGCGTGCGTGCGTGCGTGCGTGCGTGCGTGCGTGCGTGCGTGCGTGCGTGCGTGCACACACAGGATGTGCACATAAAAACAACAACGCTCACAGCTCTCCCATGAGTCTCTGGTTCTGAACTCATAATGTGTGGCTAATCAAGAGAATAACATCTGAAGGAAAACCAAACATCTCTGAAGCTCAACTTAAATTGTATTTTTATTTAATAAAACAAAAACAATCCTGCTGTGGAAAAAACGAAGAGCTCATTTCATTTTCTTGGAAGTTCCACTGCGTGTGTGTGTGTGTGTGTGTGTGTGTGTGTGTGTGTGTGTGTGTGTGTGTGTGTGTGTGTGTGTGTGTGTGTGTGTGTGTGTGTGTGTGTGAAGAAGACAAATGTAAAACGTGCACAAAGACTACATACCCCCCCCCCCCCCCACACCACCACATACTCCATCAAGACACTTTATTGGAAATAAAGAACGGCAAGTAAAGGGAAAATGTTCTAAAGCTCGTCAGGGAAGAAAAATGTTAATCTATTAAGAACTGAGTCCTGATTCTACAAAAATGTCCTTCTAAAATCATGACATTTTGTCAGTGGTGCTCAGACTATTTCATGTCAAGGACCCCTAAAACGTATATGTATTTAGCCACCGGACCCCCAAATGAAAATATGTTGTTGCAGGGATCCCCCCAGAAGCAAATATTTGAGTTAAAAACGTATTCAAAGATTTAGTAGCAGATCTACAAGCTCGCAGCGCGGCACCGAGTGCCGCGCTGCGAGCTTGTAGATCTGCTACTTTTCAAACAGCTTAAAGTTTTAAATAACGGTTGAAGTGGTTACACGCTAAAGGCGACACTGACACACAGATTGCCTTCCCGTCCTAACTGGGTTAATGTTAGTGGTGGAGCATGTAGAGAGCGAGACCCCCAGTAGTCTCCGGGTGGATACGGTACAGGGGAGGTCCTTCCTGAGGTGTGGACGCTGCTATACGGATAAGACGCTCTGACCTTTTCCCTGCCGAGACTAGCGGTACTAGATCACTGTCTTCTCCGGCGCCGCACGGAGATAAAGTGGACGGCTCTATCCGGGGATCTGCCTGGCCGACTCCTGAGGCCCGTCCTCATTAACCCATTTTGGACTGAGGTCGATAAAAAACATTTTTTTCTGAAAAACCAATGTTTCTATGTCAGTGGTGCTCAACCATTTTCATGTCAAGGACCCCCAGAATTATCTCTATTGGGCCACGGACCCCCCATCTCAAAATATGTAGTTCCGGGGACCCCCCCAGAAGCAAATATTTTCGTAAAAAATGTTTGCTCTGAAATATATATTCAATGATTTGTGCCACATTTTAACGATTTTTCAAAAATAGCAGATCTACAAGCTCGTAGCGCGCCACTCGGTGGCACGCTATGAGCTTGTAGATCTGCTATTTTTCAATAGCTAAAGCATAACATAAGTTAAAACACCAAAAGGGGTTCCTGCCCAAGATGGGTTAATAGCCGGGGCAGCTGCATGCAAGGGCAGTCACCTTTTGTTAAGATAATCTGGATTTTGTGAGGAGGGGAAAGTCCTGACACGACAGATTCGGACACACGAGTTGAGGGTCTTCCTCCTCCTCCTCCTCCTCCTCCTCCCCAGAACCTTGGGTTCTGAGACTGAAGTTTTAAGACTTATTAAGTGGGTTATATAGGGTTGGACCATACAACTGGGCCTTCACGTAATGTGATCCGAACCCACCTCACCCCTGTCCACTTTGACAGACTGGGATGGCTTAGGGTCAACGACAGAGTACAGCATCTTGCAATGGGTCTGGTCCACAAGATTCAATACTCCACCAAGATACCCATGTACCTGTCTAGATACTTCACTAAGATACCCATGTACCTGTCTAAATACTTCACCAAGATACCCATGTACCTGTCTAGATACTTCAACAAGATACCCATGTACCTGTCTAGATACTTCACCAAGATACCCATGTACCTGTCTAGATACTTCAACAAGATACCCATGTACCTGTCTAGATACTTCACCAAGATACCCATGTACCTGTCTAGATACTTCACCAAGATACCAATGTACCTGTCTAGATACTTCACCAAGATACCCATGTACCTGTCTAGATACTTCAACAAGATACCCATGTACCTGTCTAGATACTTCACCAAGATACCCATGTACCTGTCTAGATACTTCCTTAATGTTAACGAAGTCCACACTCACAACACCAGAGGGAGTGCAACAAACCATGTACAACCCAGATTCGGCACAAACAAGGGACTAAATTATTTTCGCTCCTATGCCACCAAAATGTGGAACGCCCTACCAACAGTCATTAAGACATGTGAATCCCTTGACTCCTTCAAAACCGCTCTCAAAGGGCACCTACGGACGGCTGCAATTCGAAACTGGCCCCCATAAAAATCTGAATCCCCCCACCGCACCCCCTTTTTTCCCCTCACTGTATATGTTTCTTTTCCCTTTTTACCTCTATGATGAATTCCTGTTCTGTTCTTTGACTTTATAGAAGTGTCTATTTGTACGTCTCTAAATGTTTTGATGAATTGAACATGGTGGACCCTCTTGTAAACAAGTGTAATGCTTAATTGGGTCGTCCACTCACAGTTAACAGTCTTTGTATTGAGTTTGTGCTTGAAATGTACTGTAATTCTGCAAACTGTTAATAAATATTTCAATCAATCAATCAATCCTAATATCCGAATATTGATATATTACTGATTTCAGCTGTTACAATTCCAAACATGCAAACATGACCCACTTTACCCCATTACAGTCCAATGTATTTGTATTTAGTTCATAAAGTTAACATACAGTAAATATACGTGAATGCATTTGAAATTAAATAAAAAGGTTACTTTTCCGGATTCCAATAAAAAAAATAGCAAAAAACGTATTCAGGATTTCAATTCAAATAATAGCAAAAATAGCTGACCTACAAGCTCAAAATGCGTCGCAGTGCGACACATTTTGAACTTGGGGGGTCCCCAAATTATAAAAAAAAATATATATATATATATATTATTATTATATATTTTTTTGCAACTGAATGGCTGGAAAATGGAAATGAAGAGTTTACATATAGTACACATAGTAAATGCATACTATGATTATATCTGGTTTCAGTCTTTATTTATGGTGTATTGTCTCTATTATTAAGGTTATTGTAGCAGTCAATTGATATTGGGGGGCGGGAGGGGGCGGGGCGGGGGTCCCGATACATTGCCAAAGCATTTCCGCGGGTCCCCGGCCAAACACGTTGAGAACCCCTGGGTTAGACCACTAGAAAGACAGTATTTTTAGCATGTTAAAAGGACCATAACATAGATATATTATATAGGTATATATAACCACGTAAAATGGCATTTTAATGATATTGTCTATCAAAATATGACTGTTGTGCATCTTGCTGAGTCAGTCTTTTTTTCTCCTGGCTGCGGGTGACTGCAGTATATGATTATTTTGGAAAGCCTAATTTCAGAAGTTTGAACAGTTTTAGCTCCGTCCCAATTTGAACAGAACTCAGAAGTCCATCAGAAGTCAGAGTTCTGGGAGCTGAGAAGCTGAATGAATCCCACGGGAGTCCATCCTGTCTTTGTGCAACGGAGTTCTCAAAGTTAAGCTTCTGCCAGCGATTTTATAATGTTCCTGTCTCTCTCTATACGAGCACAGTCAGAGGATCCTAAAAAAAGAGAGTCTGTTTAATGTGGAATGAGCAGTTCAGCTGCGGCGGTCTGGGTTTCTATTTCCAGCTGTTTGAAGACACTTGGTGAAGAAGGTCTATAGAAACCTCAGCTCTACAGTGACGAGTAAGCCTTTCTATTCTGTCTTTTATGTATTTATTTATTTGTTTGCAATTCAATCAAACAACTTATGTGCACGCACGCACGCACGCACGCACGCACGCACGCACGCACGCACGCACGCACGCACGCACGCACGCACGCACGCACGCACGCACGCACGCACGCACACACGCACGCACGCACACACGCACACACGCACGCACGCACAGAGACACAGAAGATATAAGGGCAATCATTTCATTTCTTTCCTCTCATCCCTTTCAAAACACGATCAAGTCACATTTTTTTTACAATTTACAATTTAGGCATTTAGCAGACACGTAATCCAGAGCGACTTTTAGTAAGCAAGAACAAAAAACATGGTAATACTTAAAAATAGTCATCAAGGATCATACGTATAAGCTTAAGAACCTATTAGTGGAATATCTATATAATGAAACTAACTATAATTATGTGTATACACTATAGAGTTCCATGTACCGGTATGTAACTGTATGTAAGGACGGAAATACACCTCCCACTGGGAGGACATACTGTTGTACCCTACTGGGTCACCTGTCAGTGAGGAGCCCCCACCGGGAGGACATACTGTTGTACCCTACTGGGTCAGCTGCCAGTGAGGAGCCCCCACCGGGAGGACATACTGTTGTACCCTACTGGGTCACCTGCCAGTGAGGAGCCCCCACCGGGAGGACATACTGTTGTACCCTACTGGGTCACCTGCCAGTGAGGAGCCCCCACCGGGAGGACATACTGTTGTACCCTACTGGGTCACCTGTCAGTGAGGAGCCCCCACCGGGAGGACATACTGTTGTACCCTACTGGGTCAGCTGCCAGTGAGGAGCCCCCACCGGGAGGACATACTGTTGTACCCTACTGGGTCACCTGCCAGTGAGGAGCCCCCACCGGGAGGACATACTGTTGTACCCTACTGGGTCACCTGCCAGTGAGGAGCCCCCACCGGGAGGACATACTGTTGTACCCTACTGGGTCAGCTGCCAGTGAGGAGCCTCCACCGGGAGGACATACTGTTGTACCCTACTGGGTCAGCTGCCAGTGAGGAGCCTCCACCGGGAGGACATACTGTTGTACCCTACTGGGTCAGCTGCCAGTGAGGAGCCCCCACCGGGAGGACATACTGTTGTACCCTACTGGGTCAGCTGCCAGTGAGGAGCCTCCACCGGGAGGACATACTGTTGTACCCTACTGGGTCAGCTGCCAGTGAGGAGCCCCCACCGGGAGGACATACTGTTGTACCCTACTGGGTCAGCTGCCAGTGAGGAGCCTCCACCGGGAGGACATACTGTTGTACCCTACTGGGTCAGCTGCCAGGGAGGAGCCCCCACCGGGAGGACATACTGTTGTACCCTACTGGGTCAGCTGCCAGTGAGGAGCCCCCACCGGGAGGACATACTGTTGTACCCTACTGGGTCAGCTGCCAGTGAGGAGCCTCCACCGGGAGGACATACTGTTGTACCCTACTGGGTCACCTGCCAGTGAGGAGCCTCCACCGGGAGGACATACTGTTGTACCCTACTGGGTCACCTGCCAGTGAGGAGCCACCACCGGGAGGACATACTGTTGTACCCTACTGGGTCAGCTGCCAGTGAGGAGCCACCACCGGGAGGACATACTGTTGTACCCTACTGGGTCAGCTGCCAGTGAGGAGCCCCCACCGGGAGGACCTACTGGGTCAGCTGCCAGTGAGGAGCCCCCACTGGGAGGACATACTGTTGTACCCTACTGGGTCACCTGCCAGTGAGGAGCCCCCACTGGGAGGACATACTGTTGTACCCTACTGGGTCAGCTGTATGTGAGGAGCCCCCACCGGGAGGACATACTGTTGTACCCTACTGGGTTAGCTGCCAGTGAGGAGCCACCACCGGGAGGACATACTGTTGTACCCTACTGGGTCAGCTGCCAGTGAGGAGCCACCACCGGGAGGACATACTGTTGTACCCTACTGGGTCAGCTGCCAGTGAGGAGCCCCCACCGGGAGGACCTACTGGGTCAGCTGCCAGTGAGGAGCCCCTACTGGGAGGACATACTGTTGTACCCTACTGGGTCACCTGCCAGTGAGGAGCCCCCACTGGGAGGACATACTGTTGTACCCTACTGGGTCAGCTGCCAGTGAGGAGCCCCCACCGGGAGGACATACTGTTGTACCCTACTGGGTCACCTGCCAGTGAGGAGCCCCCACCGGGAGGACATACTGTTGTACCCTACTGGGTCAGCTGCCAGTGAGGAGCCCCCACCGGGAGGACATACTGTTGTACCCTACTGGGTCAGCTGCCAGTGAGGAGCCACCACCGGGAGGACATACTGTTGTACCCTACTGGGTAACCTGCCAGTGAGGAGCCCCCACCGGGAGGACCTACTGTTGTACCCTACTGGGTCAGCTGCCAGTGAGGAGCCACCACCGGGAGGACATACTGTTGTACCCTACTGGGTCAGCTGTCAGTGAGGAGCCCCCACCGGGAGGACATACTGTTGTACCCTACTGGGTCAGCTGCCAGTGAGGAGCCCCCACCGGGAGGACATACTGTTGTACCCTACTGGGTCAGCTGCCAGTGAGGAGCCCCCACCGGGAGGACATACTGTTGTACCCTACTGGGTCAGCTGCCAGTGAGGAGCCCCCCCCAGGATGACATACGGTTGTACCCTACTGGGTCAGCTGCCAGTGAGGAGCCCCCACCTGGAGGACGTATACTGGGTCAGCTGCCAGTGAGGAGCCCCCACCAGGATGACATACTGTTGTACCCTACTGGGTCAGCTGCCAGTGAGGAGCCCCCACCGGGAGGACATACTGTTGTACCCTACTGGGTCACCTGCCAGTGAGGAGCCCCCACCGGGAGGACATACTGTTGTACCCTACTGGGTCAGCTGCCAGTGAGGAGCCCCCACCGGGAGGACATACTGTTGTACCCTACTGGGTCAGCTGTATGTGAGGAGCCCCCACATGGAGGACGTATACTGGGTCAGCTGCCAGTGAGGAGCCCCCACCGGGAGGACATACTGGGTCACCTGTCAGTGAGGAGCCCCCACCGGGAGGACATACTGTTGTACCCTACTGGGTCAGCTGCCAGTGAGGAGCCCCCACCTGGAGGATGTATACTGGGTCAGCTGCCAGTGAGGAGCCCCCACCAGGATGACATACTGTTGTACCCTACTGGGTCAGCTGTCATTGAGGAGCCTCCACCGGGAGGACATACTGTTGTACCCTACTGGGTCACCTGCCAGTGAGGAGCCCCCACTGGGAGGACATACTGTTGTACCCTACTGGGTCAGCTGCCAGTGAGGAGCCTCCACCGGGAGGACATACTGTTGTACCCTACTGGGTCAGCTGCCAGTGAAGAGCCCCCACCGGGAGGACATACTGTTGTACCCTACTGGGTCAGCTGCCAGTGAGCAGCCCCCACCGGGAGGACATACTGTTGTACCCTACTGGGTCAGCTGCCAGTGAGGAGCCCCCACCGGGAGGACATACTGTTGTACCCTACTGGGTCAGCTGCCAGTGAGGAGCCCCCACCGCGAGGACATACTGTTGTACCCTACTGGGTCAGCTGCCAGTGAGGAGCCCCCACCGCGAGGACATACTGTTGTACCCTACTGGGTCAGCTGCCAGTGAGGAGCCCCCACCGGGAGGACATACTGTTGTACCCTACTGGGTCAGCTGCCAGTGAGGAGCCCCCACCGGGAGGACATACTGTTGTACCCTACTGGGTCAGCTGCCAGTGAGGAGCCCCCACCGGGAGGACATACTGTTGTACCCTACTGGGTCAGCTGCCGGTGAGGAGCCCCCACCGGGAGGACATACTGTTGTACCCTACTGGGTCAGCTGCCGGTGAGGAGCCCCCACCGCGAGGACATACTGTTGTACCCTACTGGGTCAGCTGCCGGTGAGGAGCCTCCACCGGGAGGACATACTGTTGTACCCTACTGGGTCAGCTGCCAGTGAGGAGCCCCCACCGCGAGGACATACTGTTGTACCCTACTGGGTCAGCTGCCAGTGAGGAGCCTCCACCGGGAGGACATACTGTTGTACCCTACTGGGTCAGCTGCCGGTGAGGAGCCCCCACCGGGAGGACATACTGTTGTACCCTACTGGGTCAGCTGCCGGTGAGGAGCCCCCACCGCGAGGACATACTGTTGTACCCTACTGGGTCAGCTGCCGGTGAGGAGCCCCCACCGCGAGGACATACTGTTGTACCCTACTGGGTCAGCTGCCGGTGAGGAGCCTCCACCGGGAGGACATACTGTTGTACCCTACTGGGTCAGCTGCCAGTGAGGAGCCCCCACCGCGAGGACATACTGTTGTACCCTACTGGGTCAGCTGCCAGTGAGGAGCCTCCACCGGGAGGACATACTGTTGTACCCTACTGGGTCAGCTGCCAGTGAGGAGCCCCCACCGGGAGGACATACTGTTGTACCCTACTGGGTCAGCTGCCAGTGAGGAGCCCCCACCGGGAGGACATACTGTTGTACCCTACTGGGTCAGCTGCCAGTGAGGAGCCCCCACCGGGAGGACATACTGTTGTACCCTACTGGGTCAGCTGCCAGTGAGGAGCCTCCACCGGGAGGACATACTGTTGTACCCTACTGGGTCAGCTGCCAGTGAGGAGCCCCCACCGCGAGGACATACTGTTGTACCCTACTGGGTCAGCTGCCGGTGAGGAGCCTCCACCGGGAGGACATACTGTTGTACCCTACTGGGTCAGCTGCCAGTGAGGAGCCCCCACCGGGAGGACATACTGGGTCACCTGCCAGTGAGGAGCCCCCACCGGGAGGACATACTGGGTCAGCTGTCAGTGGGGAGCCCCCACCGGGAGGACATACTGTTGTACCCTACTGGGTCACCTGGCAGTGAGGAGCCCCCACCGGGAGGACATACTGTTGTATCCTACTGGGTCACCTGCCAGTGAGGAGCCCCCACCGGGAGGACATATACTGGGTGCTTATACTATGCAATATGTCTGGTGAGATCTACATGCAATGTTGACTAAAGCTGGATGGAAATGACTCAGATTGGGAAAAAAAATAACTGCATTGCAGAACCAAGGCAATACACTACCACCAATACTTCATTGTCTGGGGTCCCCCAGGGCTCTGTACTAGAACCAAGGCAATACACTACCACCAATACTTCATTGTCTGGGGTCCCCCAGGGCTCTGTACTAGAACCAAGGCAAACACTACCACCAATACTTCATTGTCTGGGGTCCCCCAGGGCTCTGTACTAGAACCAAGGCAAACACTACCACCAATATTTCATTGTCTGGGGTCCCCCAGGGCTCTGTACTAGAACCAAGGCAAACACTACCACCAATACTTCATTGTCTGGGGTCCCCCAGGGCTCTGTACTAGAACCAAGGCAAACACTACCACCAATACTTCATTGTCTGGGGTCCCCCAGGGCTCTGTACTAGAACCAAGGCAAACACTACCACCAATACTTCATTGTCTGGGGTCCCCCAGGGCTCTGTACTAGAACCAAGGCAAACACTACCACCAATACTTAATAGTCTGGGGTCCCCCAGGGCTCTGTACGAGAACCAAGGCAAACACTACCACCAATACTCAATAGTCTGGGGTCCCCCAGGGCTCTGTACTAGGTACACTGCTTGTCCCCCCCCCCCCCCCCCCTCCTCTACTGACTACAGCAGCGAGTGACGCTGCTACTATTGTCAGAGTGAAGATCAGATGCCATTAGCCCGCAGGCCTCTCCATTTCATAGCTGCGTATGTGTCTACTATGGGCTGATTTGATGGGTTCAATTTAGACACATTAATCTCCTTGGGCATTAATAATAAAGTAGCGTTCTGTTCTATTGCATGCTATTCTAATTTATAAAGAACAATTTGAAACGGGGAGATTGGGACGTAGTGAAGCTGTCCCTTATGATTTGGAGAGCAGATTCATTTACGCTAAAATAGAATAAATTGCTTAAAGGAGCATTCAGTGATTTGGAAAACCCCCCGGTCCCCCCCGGTAACAAGATGTGCACATGCACACACTACAGTGGGGGGAAGTGCAACAGGCCAACAGAATGTGCACCAAGGCCCGCCGCCGCTCGATCATGGTTGGAGGAAGGTTCCTCTCATCCTGATTGGATGAAGGCTTTGCCATGAAGCCCAAACCGAAACTAGGGTTATTTGACCCCAGGGGCTCACTGGGGACAGGGAGGAACTCCTTATATGGTCAGCACACTTTATAGTAGGGAGGATTATCCCAAAAAAAAGGGAGGATTATCCAAAAAAAAAAAAGGGGAATTCAGTGATTTGAATTAAGTGAAATCACTGAATATACTCATAACAAGGTCTTTTCATTGGATGGGCTTATAGAGCGTTGCAGTCCCGCCCCCTACGAGGACCCAGGAAATTATTTCCCGTTCATTTTCCTCATAGACATTTCAAAAAGTATTTATTCAAAGACCTTTTAAGCGTCGTACAAAGCCAACTCGAGTTATGACAAATCATGACAACGTTTTTTGGGCCGAACAAATAATTAGAAAGAAGAAGAAAATGGCAGGTTACACTTTTTTGTTGTTTTTCTTCTATGTAATTATTTGTTTGGTCCAAAATATTGTGTTTGTTGTCATGATTTGTCACAACTCGAGTAGGCTTTGGCTTAGGCTAGAGCCCAGGATCACATTAGATAATACAGGGGGGCAAAATGGGTCACAAAATCGTGGGATAAAAATTTAAATAAAAACAATATGGGCGTCCATAGCATAAGGCAGGTCAAACTGGTGGTCCTTGAAATGAAAATAGTTGAGAATCACTGCTAGAGCTGTAAAAATCTTATCTTATGGGGGTCCCTGGCCTAATTTCAAATGGGGGTCCGAGGGATAATTAGCGTCAATTTGGGGGTCCTCGAGGCACGTCCCACTGGGAGGAGACCCTGGGGCAGACCAAGGATCACGTCCCACTGGGAGGAGACCCCGGGGGCAGACCAAGGCGCAGTTGGAGGAAACACATCGACTCACTGGCCTTGGAACGTCTCGGGATCCCCTAGGAGGAAGTCACTATAATGTTGCTCTGGAGAGGGAAGTCTGGAGCTCTCTGGTGGAGCTGTTGCCCCCCGCGACCCGACTACGGATAATCGGTTGAAGATGGATGGATGGATGGATGGATGGATGGATGGATGGAGAAAGGTAGTTTCCCCATATAATAAATGTGCTATAGGCTACGGATAAGCGGTTGAAGATGGATGGATGGATGGATGGATGGATGGATGGATGATGGATGGATGGATGGAGAAAAGTGGTTTCCCCGTATAATAAATGTGCTCTAGGCTACGGATAAGCGGTTGAAGATGGATGGATGGATGGATGGATGGATGGATGGATGATGGATGGATGGAGAAAAGTGGTTTCCCCGTATAATAAATGTGCTTATAGGCTACGGATAAAGTTTAACTTCACTTGACTTGGAAATGAACGGAGAGCATGAAGGCCCTTTTATTAATGTGGTCTTCCTCCTGCTCGTCTTCCTCCTGCTCGTCCCCATGGCCTTATACTGCCCATTTAACCCCTTCTGGACGGGAACCCCTTTTGGTGTTTTAAGCATCATGGTATACTGTATCTCTTTTTGCTATTGTGTATATTTATATAGGTATACTCGTTATCTTTTGTTGTTGCAGTTATTATTATTATTATTAGTATTCTCTCCTTTCATGTGAGGAAACAGCTATTGAAAAACAGCAGATCTACAAGCTCGTAGCGCGGCACCGAGTGCCGCGCAACGAGCTTGTAGGTCTGCTGTTTTTCAAGAATCGTGAAAATGTGGCGCAAATCTTTGAATATATATTATTTTAGAGCGAACGTTTTTAACTCAAATCTTTGCTTCTGAGGGGTTCCTGGAACAACATATTTTCAGATGGGGGTCGGCGGCCAATTACAGATAATTCTTGGGGTGCTTGACATGGAAATGTTTGAGAACGACTGACATAGAAACATATAGGGTTTTTTCGAGAAAACCGTCAGGATTTAGAAGACATTTTGTAGAAAATGTTCTCAGGTCTAAACGGGTTAAGGCACCCCCTTAAATCTTCTCCCATCATTTGAGGCCAAACTCACTTTTTAATGGAGAGACTATTCGTGGCTCTTCATCCCCTGTGGACTCACTATACCCTGTTAACCCGTTTGGACCGAGACCCATTCTACAAAATGTCTTCTGAATCATGACAGTTTTCTGGAAAAACACTATGTTTCCATATAAGTGGTTTAACTATTTCATGTCAAGGACCTCCAGATTTATCTGTAATTGCCCGCCGACCCCCGCATCTGAAAATATGTAGTTGCAGGGACCCCCCCCCCCCCCAAAGATTTGAGTTAAAAATGTTCGCTCTGAAAGAATATATATTCAAAGATGTGTTTCACATTTTTCAAAAATAGCAGATCTACAACCTCGTAGCGCGGCACTCGGTGCCGCGCTACGAGGTTGTAGATCTGCTATTTTCCAATATAGCTAAAGTATAACATAATGCTTGAAACACCAGAAGGGGTTCCCGTCCTGAATGGGTTAAGGTGGCGCCTCTCCCGCCAGCTCCAGTGCAAACTTTTCTCCTCCATCGTTCAATTAAAAGCTCCCCAGAACCCCATGATCACGCTCCACCATCTGGTGCAGAGTTTTCTAAGTGCAGCTTCATGCCGTTCGGAGTCCCAGCGTCGTGCGTTCAACAGACACTACACTCTGAGTCTCATACCCAGCAGACAGGACACAGCGCAGGACACATCGCACGCTGATTTATGAGTCTGTGAGGCTGAGAGAGAGAGGGGGAAACAGAACAGGTAAAAAAGGGAGATTTCACTTCGGTGAGTTCCAAATGGCGTCTTGCCTTTATCCCATTTTGGGCGGGAACCCCTTTTGGTGTTTTAAAGCATTATGTTATACTTTAGCTGTTGAAAAATAGCAGATCTGCAAGCTCATAGCGCGCCACCGAGTGGCGCGCTATGAGCTTGTAGGTCTGCTATTTCAGAAAACTGGAGGATTTAGAAGATGTTTTTAAAATGTTGAGGTCAGGCCTAAATAGACCTGACTGAGGCCCATTCAACAACAACATACAATTAAAAAAGGCTTCTATATCCTAACAGTTTTCTGGAATATTTTCAAAATTATTTCATGTCAAGGACCCCAAAAACTATTATGTAATTGTCCGCCGACCCCCGTCTGAAAATATGTTATTCCAGCTGAGTGGATAGTCTTGCCACCATGATCTGTCTCTGTATCAAAAAAGAGTCACATTTATTCAAAGATCTGCACATTATTATTAGCATGACATAATCCGTAAAACACCAAAAAGGGGTTCCCGTCCTGAGCGGGTTAGAGCCATTTTCTGCACACACAGATCCTCTCGCTACCGTCCTGCACCCCCGACCCCCCCCCCTCCCCCCTCGCTACCGTCCTGCACCCCCGATCCCCCCCCTCCCCCCTCGCTACCGTCCTGCACCCCCGACCCCCCCCCTCCCCCCTCGCTACCGTCCTGCACCCCCGATCCCCCCCCCCTCCCCCCTCGCTACCGTCCTGCACCCCCGATCCCCCCCCCCTCCCCCCTCGCTACCGTCCTGCACCCCCGATCCCCCCCCCTCCCCCCTCGCTACCGTCCTGCACCCCCGATCCCCCCCCCTCCCCCCTCGCTACCGTCCTGCTCCCCCGATCCCCCCCCCCCTCGCTACCGTCCTGCACCCCCGATCCCCCCCCCTCCCCCCTCGCTACCGTCCTGCACCCCCGATCCCCCCCCCCTCCCCTCTCGCTACCGTCCTGCACCCCCGATCCCCCCCCCCTCCCCTCTCGCTACCGTCCTGCTCCCCCGATCCCCCCCCCCTCCCCCCTCGATACCGTCCTGCACCCCCGACCCCCCCCCCCTCCCCCCTCGCTACCGTCCTGCACACCCGACCCCCCCCCCTCCCCCCTCGCTACCGTCCTGCACCCCCGATATCCCCCCCCTCCCCCCTCGATACCGTCCTGCACCCCCGACCCCCCCCCCCCCTCCCCCCTCGCTACCGTCCTGCACCCCCGACCCCCCCCCCTCCCCCCTCGCTACCGTCCTGCACCCCAAATCCCCCCCCTCCCCTCTCGCTACCGTCCTGCACCCCCGATATCCCCCCCTCCCCCCTCGATACCGTCCTGCACCCCCGATATCCCCCCCCTCCCCCCTCGATACCGTCCTGCACCCCCGACCCCCCCCCCCCTCCCCCCTCGCTACCGTCCTGCACCCCCGATATCCCCCCCTCCCCCCTCGATACCGTCCTGCACCCCCGACCCCCCCCCCCTCCCCCCTCGCTACCGTCCTGCACCCCCGATATCCCCCCCCTCCCCCCTCGATACCGTCCTGCACCCCCGATCCCCCCCCCCTCCCCCCTCGCTACCGTCCTGCTCCCCCGATCCCCCCCCCCTCCCCCCTCGCTACCGTCCTGCACCCCCGATCCCCCCCCCTCCCCCCTCGCTACCGTCCTGCTCCCCCGATCCCCCCCCCCTCGCTACCGTCCTGCACCCCCGATCCCCCCCCCCTCCCCCCTCGATACCGTCCTGCACCCCCGACCCCCCCCCCCCCCTCCCCCCTCGCTACCGTCCTGCACACCCGACCCCCCCCCCTCCCCCCTCGATACCGTCCTGCACCCCCGACCCCCCCCCCCCTCCCCCCTCGCTACCGTCCTGCACACCCGACCCCCCCCCCCTCCCCCCTCGCTACCGTCCTGCACCCCCGATATCCCCCCCCTCCCCCCTCGCTACCGTCCTGCACCCCCGACCCCCCCCCCCTCCCCCCTCGCTACCGTCCTGCACCCCCGATATCCCCCCCCTCCCCCCTCGCTACCGTCCTGCACCCCCGACCCCCCCCCCTCCCCCCTCGCTACCGTCCTGCACCCCCGACCCCCCCCCCCCTCCCCCCTCGCTACCGTCCTGCACCCCCGATATCCCCCCCTCCCCCCTCGCTACCGTCCTGCACCCCCGACCCCCCCCCCCTCCCCCCTCGCTACCGTCCTGCACCCCCGATATCCCCCCCTCCCCCCTCGCTACCGTCCTGCACCCCCGACCCCCCCCCCCCCTCCCCCCTCGCTACCGTCCTGCACCCCCGATATCCCCCCCTCCCCCCTCGCTACCGTCCTGCACCCCCGATATCCCCCCCCCTCCCCCCTCGCTACCGTCCTGCACCCCCGACCCCCCCCCCCCTCCCCCTCGCTACCGTCCTGCACCCCCGATATCCCCCCCCTCCCCCCTCGCTACCGTCCTGCACCCCCGACCCCCCCCCCCTCCCCCTCGCTACCGTCCTGCACCCCCGACCCCCCCCCCCCTCCCCCTCGCTACCGTCCTGCACCCCCGATATCCCCCCCCTCCCCCCTCGCTACCGTCCTGCACCCCCGATATCCCCCCCCTCCCCCCTCGCTACCGTCCTGCACCCCCGACCCCCCCCCCCTCCCCCCTCGCTACCGTCCTGCACCCCCGATATCCCCCCCCTCCCCCCTCGCTACCGTCCTGCACCCCCGATATCCCCCCCCTCCCCCTCGCTACCGTCCTGCACCCCCGATATCCCCCCCCTCCCCCCTCGCTACCGTCCTGCACCCCCGACCCCCCCCCCCTCCCCCTCGCTACCGTCCTGCACCCCCGACCCCCCCCCCCCCTCCCCCCTCGATACCGTCCTGCACCCCCGACCCCCCCCCCCCCCGCCCCCCTCGCTACCGTCCTGCACCCCCGATATCCCCCCCCTCCCCCCTCGCTACCGTCCTGCACCCCGACCCCCCCCCTCCCCCTCGCTACCGTCCTGCACCCCCTCCCCCCCCCCCCCGTCCTGCACCCCCGATATCCCCCCCCCTCCCCTCTCGCTACCGTCCTGCACCCCCGATATCCCCCCCCTCCCCCCTCGCTACCGTCCTGCACCCCCGATATCCCCCCCCTCCCCCCTCGCTACCGTCCTGCACCCCCGATATCCCCCCCCTCCCCCCTCGCTACCGTCCTGCACCCCCGATATCCCCCCCCTCCCCCCTCGCTACCGTCCTGCACCCCCGATCCCCCCCCCTCGCTACCGTCCTGCACCCCGACCCCCCCCCTCCCCCCTCGCTACCGTCCTGCACCCCGACCCCCCCCCTCCCCCCTCGCTACCGTCCTGCACCCCGACCCCCCCCCTCCCCCCTCGATACCGTCCTGCACCCCCGACCCCCCCCCCCCCCTCCCCCCTCGCTACCGTCCTGCACACCCGACCCCCCCCCCTCCCCCCTCGATACCGTCCTGCACCCCCGACCCCCCCCCCCCCTCCCCCCTCGCTACCGTCCTGCACACCCGACCCCCCCCCCCTCCCCCCTCGCTACCGTCCTGCACCCCCGATATCCCCCCCCTCCCCCCTCGCTACCGTCCTGCACCCCCGACCCCCCCCCCCCTCCCCCCTCGCTACCGTCCTGCACCCCCGATATCCCCCCCCTCCCCCCTCGCTACCGTCCTGCACCCCCGATATCCCCCCCCTCCCCCCTCGCTACCGTCCTGCACCCCCGATATCCCCCCCTCCCCCCTCGCTACCGTCCTGCACCCCCGATCCCCCCCCCTCCCCCCTCGCTACCGTCCTGCACCCCCGATCCCCCCCCCTCCCCCCTCGCTACCGTCCTGCACCCCCGATCCCCCCCCCTCGCTACCGTCCTGCACCCCGACCCCCCCCCTCCCCCCTCGCTACCGTCCTGCACCCCGACCCCCCCCCTCCCCCTCGCTACCGTCCTGCACCCCCTCCCCCCCCCCCCCGTCCTGCACCCCCGATATCCCCCCCCCTCCCCTCTCGCTACCGTCCTGCACCCCCGATATCCCCCCCCTCCCCCCTCGCTACCGTCCTGCACCCCCGATATCCCCCCCCCTCCCCCCTCGCTACCGTCCTGCACCCCCGATATCCCCCCCCTCCCCCCTCGCTACCGTCCTGCACCCCCGATATCCCCCCCCCTCCCCCCTCGCTACCGTCCTGCACCCCCGATCCCCCCCCCCTCGCTACCGTCCTGCACCCCGACCCCCCCCCCTCCCCCCTCGCTACCGTCCTGCACCCCGACCCCCCCCCCTCCCCCCTCGCTACCGTCCTGCACCCCGACCCCCCCCCTCCCCCCTCGATACCGTCCTGCACCCCCGACCCCCCCCCCCCCCTCCCCCCTCGCTACCGTCCTGCACACCCGACCCCCCCCCCCCCTCCCCCCTCGATACCGTCCTGCACCCCCGACCCCCCCCCCCCTCCCCCCTCGCTACCGTCCTGCACACCCGACCCCCCCCCCCCTCCCCCCTCGCTACCGTCCTGCACCCCCGATATCCCCCCCCTCCCCCCTCGCTACCGTCCTGCACCCCCGACCCCCCCCCCCCTCCCCCCTCGCTACCGTCCTGCACCCCCGATATCCCCCCCCCTCCCCCCTCGCTACCGTCCTGCACCCCCGACCCCCCCCCCCTCCCCCCTCGCTACCGTCCTGCACCCCCGACCCCCCCCCCCTCCCCCCTCGCTACCGTCCTGCACCCCCGATATCCCCCCCCTCCCCCCCTCGCTACCGTCCTGCACCCCCGACCCCACCCCCCCTCCCCCCTCGCTACCGTCCTGCACCCCCGATATCCCCCCCCTCCCCCCTCGCTACCGTCCTGCACCCCCGACCCCCCCCCCCTCCCCCCTCGCTACCGTCCTGCACCCCCCGATATCCCCCCCTCCCCCCTCGCTACCGTCCTGCACCCCCGATATCCCCCCCCTCCCCCCTCGCTACCGTCCTGCACCCCCGACCCCCCCCCCCTCCCCCCTCGCTACCGTCCTGCACCCCCGATATCCCCCCCCCTCCCCCCCTCGCTACCGTCCTGCACCCCCGACCCCCCCCCCCTCCCCCTCGCTACCGTCCTGCACCCCCGACCCCCCCCCCCCCTCCCCCTCGCTACCGTCCTGCACCCCCGATATCCCCCCCCCTCCCCCCTCGATACCGTCCTGCACCCCCCCCTCCCCCCTCGCTACCGTCCTGCACCCCCGATATCCCCCCCCTCCCCCCTCGCTACCGTCCTGCACCCCCGACCCCCCCCCCCTCCCCCTCGCTACCGTCCTGCACCCCCGATATCCCCCCCTCCCCCTCGCTACCGTCCTGCACCCCCGACCCCCCCCCTCCCCCCTCGCTACCGTCCTGCACCCCCGACCCCCCCCCCCTCCCCCCTCGCTACCGTCCTGCACCCCCGATATCCCCCCCTCCCCCCTCGCTACCGTCCTGCACCCCCGACCCCACCCCCCTCCCCCCTCGCTACCGTCCTGCACCCCCGATATCCCCCCCTCCCCCCTCGCTACCGTCCTGCACCCCCGACCCCCCCCCCCCTCCCCCCTCGCTACCGTCCTGCACCCCCGATATCCCCCCCTCCCCCCTCGCTACCGTCCTGCACCCCCGATATCCCCCCCCTCCCCCCTCGCTACCGTCCTGCACCCCCGACCCCCCCCCCCTCCCCCTCGCTACCGTCCTGCACCCCCGATATCCCCCCCTCCCCCCTCGCTACCGTCCTGCACCCCCGACCCCCCCCCCCTCCCCCTCGCTACCGTCCTGCACCCCCGACCCCCCCCCCCTCCCCCTCGCTACCGTCCTGCACCCCCGATATCCCCCCCCTCCCCCCTCGCTACCGTCCTGCACCCCCGATATCCCCCCCCTCCCCCCTCGCTACCGTCCTGCACCCCCGACCCCCCCCCCCTCCCCCCTCGCTACCGTCCTGCACCCCCGATATCCCCCCCCTCCCCCCTCGCTACCGTCCTGCACCCCCGATATCCCCCCCCTCCCCCTCGCTACCGTCCTGCACCCCCGATATCCCCCCCCTCCCCCCTCGCTACCGTCCTGCACCCCCGACCCCCCCCCCCTCCCCCTCGCTACCGTCCTGCACCCCCGACCCCCCCCCCCCTCCCCCCTCGATACCGTCCTGCACCCCCGACCCCCCCCCCCCCCCGCCCCCCTCGCTACCGTCCTGCACCCCCGATATCCCCCCCCTCCCCCCTCGCTACCGTCCTGCACCCCCGATATCCCCCCCCTCCCCCCTCGCTACCGTCCTGCACCCCCGATATCCCCCCCTCCCCCCTCGCTACCGTCCTGCACCCCCGATCCCCCCCCCTCCCCCCTCGCTACCGTCCTGCACCCCCGATCCCCCCCCCTCCCCCCTCGCTACCGTCCTGCACCCCCGATCCCCCCCCCTCGCTACCGTCCTGCACCCCGACCCCCCCCCTCCCCCCTCGCTACCGTCCTGCACCCCGACCCCCCCCCTCCCCCTCGCTACCGTCCTGCACCCCCTCCCCCCCCCCCCCGTCCTGCACCCCCGATATCCCCCCCCCTCCCCTCTCGCTACCGTCCTGCACCCCCGATATCCCCCCCCTCCCCCCTCGCTACCGTCCTGCACCCCCGATATCCCCCCCCTCCCCCCTCGCTACCGTCCTGCACCCCCGATATCCCCCCCCTCCCCCCTCGCTACCGTCCTGCACCCCCGATATCCCCCCCCTCCCCCCTCGCTACCGTCCTGCACCCCCGATCCCCCCCCCTCGCTACCGTCCTGCACCCCGACCCCCCCCCTCCCCCCTCGCTACCGTCCTGCACCCCGACCCCCCCCCTCCCCCTCGCTACCGTCCTGCACCCCCTCCCCCCCCCCCCCCTCCCCCCTTGCTACCGTCCTGCACCCCCGACCCCCCCCCCCCCCCCCCCTCCCCCCTCGCTACCGTCCTGCACCCCCGACCCCCCCCCCCTCCCCCCTCGCTACCGTCCTGCACCCCCGATATCCCCCCCTCCCCCCTCGCTACCGTCCTGCACCCCCGACCCCCCCCCCCTCCCCCCTCGCTACCGTCCTGCACCCCCGATATCCCCCCCTCCCCCCTCGCTACCGTCCTGCACCCCCGACCCCCCCCCCCCTCCCCCCTCGCTACCGTCCTGCACCCCCGATATCCCCCCCTCCCCCCTCGCTACCGTCCTGCACCCCCGATATCCCCCCCCTCCCCCCTCGCTACCGTCCTGCACCCCCGACCCCCCCCCCCCTCCCCCTCGCTACCGTCCTGCACCCCCGATATCCCCCCCCTCCCCCCTCGCTACCGTCCTGCACCCCCGACCCCCCCCCCCTCCCCCTCGCTACCGTCCTGCACCCCCGACCCCCCCCCCCTCCCCCTCGCTACCGTCCTGCACCCCCGATATCCCCCCCCTCCCCCCTCGCTACCGTCCTGCACCCCCGATATCCCCCCCCTCCCCCCTCGCTACCGTCCTGCACCCCCGACCCCCCCCCCCCTCCCCCCTCGCTACCGTCCTGCACCCCCGATATCCCCCCCCTCCCCCCTCGCTACCGTCCTGCACCCCCGATATCCCCCCCCTCCCCCTCGCTACCGTCCTGCACCCCCGATATCCCCCCCCTCCCCCCTCGCTACCGTCCTGCACCCCCGACCCCCCCCCCCTCCCCCTCGCTACCGTCCTGCACCCCCGACCCCCCCCCCCCTCCCCCCTCGATACCGTCCTGCACCCCCGACCCCCCCCCCCCCCGCCCCCCTCGCTACCGTCCTGCACCCCCGATATCCCCCCCCTCCCCCCTCGCTACCGTCCTGCACCCCCGATATCCCCCCCCTCCCCCCTCGCTACCGTCCTGCACCCCCGATATCCCCCCCTCCCCCCTCGCTACCGTCCTGCACCCCCGATCCCCCCCCCTCCCCCCTCGCTACCGTCCTGCACCCCCGATCCCCCCCCCTCCCCCCTCGCTACCGTCCTGCACCCCCGATCCCCCCCCCTCGCTACCGTCCTGCACCCCGACCCCCCCCCTCCCCCCTCGCTACCGTCCTGCACCCCGACCCCCCCCCTCCCCCTCGCTACCGTCCTGCACCCCCTCCCCCCCCCCCCCGTCCTGCACCCCCGATATCCCCCCCCCTCCCCTCTCGCTACCGTCCTGCACCCCCGATATCCCCCCCCTCCCCCCTCGCTACCGTCCTGCACCCCCGATATCCCCCCCCTCCCCCCTCGCTACCGTCCTGCACCCCCGATATCCCCCCCCTCCCCCCTCGCTACCGTCCTGCACCCCCGATATCCCCCCCCTCCCCCCTCGCTACCGTCCTGCACCCCCGATCCCCCCCCCTCGCTACCGTCCTGCACCCCGACCCCCCCCCTCCCCCCTCGCTACCGTCCTGCACCCCGACCCCCCCCCTCCCCCTCGCTACCGTCCTGCACCCCCTCCCCCCCCCCCCCCTCCCCCCTTGCTACCGTCCTGCACCCCCGACCCCCCCCCCCCCCCCCCTCCCCCCTCGCTACCGTCCTGCACCCCCGATAGTGGTTGCAACTCTATTAATTGATTGGCCGAGTCCCGTGGTGGGAGTTCTGCTCAGGTTTTGGTGAAATAATAAGTAGTTCCGGTCATTTTGTGGGGGGGCACTGGGGGCCACGCAGTACAAGTAAATTAATTCACAAAAATAACGTAATTTGTATTGTTGACCTATTTTTTAAAAAAAACAGCGTGGGTGGAAGCAGGAGGGAGGGAGGGGTGGAAGCAGGAGGGAGGGAGGGGTGGAAGGGGGGAGGGAGGGAGGGGTGGAAGCAGGAGGGAGGGAGGGGTGGAAGGGGGGAGGGAGGGAGGGGTGGAAGCAGGAGGGAGGGAGGGGTGGAAGGAGGGAGGGAGGTGGCTGTTATTAAAGAGCGATGTCACACCTCCTGGCTATTGTTGGGACATCCACAGCACGCCTGTAAAAGTTTGTGGGTTGGGGGGCGATGGGGGGGGGGGGGGGGGGGGCGATGGGGGGGATTTGGGGGAGCCTAATGACCCGCGAGTTGCATGATTAATGGAAAGGTTTACACGACATTTCTCCAACTTTGGGGCAGTGTGGCGGGGGGGCTGGGGGGGGCAGCGAGCGGCGACTCTGCCGAGGAAAAGCCTGCCTGGGCATATCATCTTTTTTAAGAGCAACCCCCCCCCCCCCCCCCCCCCCCCCCCCGCGCTCAAGGTCGGGCGAGCCTGGAAGAGAGAGAGACTGAGTCCCGCAGAGACGGCAGGGCTATTAGTGGAGATCCTTCTCTCTCTCTCTCTCTCTCTCCCCATCCAGGACAGGGTCACACACTTTACAGAAAAATACATGGCTTACGTGCACGAATATACACAAACACAGTTCCCATGGGCATATGCGCACGCACGCACACACACACACACACACACACACACACACACACACACACACACACACACACACACACACACACACACACACACACACACACACACACACACACACACACACACACACACACACACACACACACACACACATGTGACCACAGCACAAGTCCACACACCTACACACACATATGACATATGCACAAGCTCACACATACACCCACTTAGCATGTGTACACCTGTGCATGCTGACAAGCTGAGGAATGTGCACATGCATGCGCGCAGCCACAGCCACGGGCGTGCACGTGGTCAAAGCGTGCATGTATAATGACATTGACACATGACCACGAACACACATATAAACACATACACAGATGTATTACAGCAGCACACGGCATTATTTTCCACAAGGGACCACCCTGGCATCGGACGGGCCTCGGGGACCCCCTCAGGGACCCCCGAGTGGTGCTTAACCCAGACAAGACTGAGCTTCTCTTCTTCCCAACTAAGTCCTGCCCTATGCGGGAGCTAACTATTTCCATAGACAACGCCCTGTCCCAACAGACAGGAACCTTGGTGTTGTCCTGGACAGTCAGCTCTCGTTTAAAACTCACATCACAGCTGTCACCCGATCCTGTAGGTTCACACTCTATAACATACGACGAATTAGACCGTTCCTCACCCAGGAATCAGCCCAGCTCCTAATCCAGACAACAGTCTTGTCAAAACTTGACTATTGTAACTCCCTCCTCACTGGCCTACCGGCACTTAAACCTCTCCAACTGATCCAAAATGCCGCAGCTCGCTTGAACTTTAACCAGCCAAAATTCTCACATGTCTCCCCCCTGCTCCGCTCCCTGCACTGGCTCCCGGTCGCTGCCCGCACAGAATACAAAACTCTGATGCTGGCATTTAAAGCAACCAAAGGTATGACTCCCCCATATCTTGCAAGCATGATTGAACCCTACAAACCCTCCCGAGCACTCAGATCAGCCAACGCAGGGAAGCTGGAAGTACCCTCACTAAAAAACGCTGGGACAACGCTCCACACGTCCCAAAACTGTGGAATGCACTTCCCGTTGCAATCAGAACTGCAGCAACACTCCCGATCTTCCTCCGTAGTCTGAAAACCCACCTTTTCAGACTCCACCATGGCCCATAGCACTGACCCTACTCCCTTAGACAGCACTTTTTAGTCTTAGATAGCATTTGAAACAGACTTATAGCATGTCATGTAGACAGCACAATAATTGCATTCTATGTAGTCATAGCACTTCATAGTATATATGTACAGCATAGTATAGCATATATGTATAGTTTATATGTATAGTGTCATTATATAGATATGTTCTAGTTTCGTTCTTAGCTTACGCATGTTTCTTGACAAATGCATTTTACATTATGTGATGTATTCCCATGTTTTTGTTCTTGCTTAATGTAAAGTAAGAACAGTACAGTACAGTACAGTACAGTACAGTACAGTACATTACAGTACAGTACAGTACAGTACAGTACAGTACAGGCCTTCCTCCCTGGCCTGTGTGTGTCTGTCTGTGTGTTAGGCTGTGCAACAGTGACACCTGGTGGTGAACAAACGCTATATATTTTTGTGCTCGGACACAGACCCAGACCAAGACCCACCCACCCACCCACCCACCCACCCACCCCCACCCCCACACACACACACACACACACACACACACACACACACACACACACACACACACACACACACACACACACACACACACACACACACACACACAAAGTGCATTCTAACCAAAGGTGGAGAGTTGGAGACGACTTCCACAACATGCAGCTTCTAGCCTTGAAGAGGAGCCAAGAAAACATTACCTTCCCTCTGCAAACCTTAACCACCTTAACCCAATTATTTCTGTGTTATCTTATGACTAACCCTTGCCATCTGGCACAATATATACGGTACCTATAGCCTATTATCTGCTCTGGCTGAGGGGGCGAAGGGAGAGAGAGAGAGAGGGTACAGCGTGGATTAGACAGCTGCTGTGTTTTAAGTCATTTCGACCTGAGCTCGATTCTACAAATGTCTTCTAAGGTGACATTCACAGCAGAAGTGGTCGAATGAGGAGACTGAAGCCCTGATCGAAATTAGGACCAGTACATTAATCAATTGCTTAAGGAAACACATAAAAACACTGCAGTGTATTATAGCCTACACTACAGAATATTCTGTCTGTCTGTCTGTGCGTGCCGTAAACATGGAGTGCTGTCACTGTGTGGGGACTGGGGAGTAGGGACTTTCATCTCGATAAACTTGTAAACATTTTGCGCTGCTGTCTGTTATATCAGTACATTCCTTCCATGCCCAAAAGAACAGTGCGTGGCTACGTGCGTATAGAGAGAGAGATAGAGAGAGGGGTGGGTCCAGTCCCAGACGGCACGACACATGCACGTTATGAGTATAATTTGAAATTTTGATCACCATAGATTTCACTGTGTAGGCTATAGTTTATGAATGGAACACATTGATAAAGGTCCCCCTGCTGCATTTCCAATTGCTGCGGATGACAGTGTGAAGGCAAACCGCTGCAAATTAAATATGCAAGAAGCCCCAATTCTCCTCCCATTCGCATCGAGTCTACCGAAGTATTAGGTGGGAATGTACAGCATCGTGGCTACGTGTGTGCGGCCTTTTCTTATCCTTAATTAGGTGGGAATGTGACCTAAGTCCTGACGGTTTTCTGAAAAACCTCATGTTTCTGTGTCAGTGATGCTCAAACATTTTCATGTCAAGGACCCCTAGAATTATCTGTAATTGGCCGCCGACCACCCATCTGAAAATATGTTGTTCCAGGGACCCCCCTCCCAGAAGCAAAGATTTGAGTTAAAATGTTCACTCTGTAACCATATATACTCAAAGATTTGAGGCACATTTTCACGATTTTTCAAAAATATCAGACCTACAAGTTCATAGCGCGGCACTCGGTGCCGCGCTATGAGCTTGTAGATCTGCTATTTTTCAATAGCTAAAGTATAACATCATAAACACCAAAAGGGGTTCCCGCCCCAAAATGGGTTAAACTCTGTTTCCCAGAGATCAGGGACATGAAGCATGTCTTTGGAGCTTGTTATTTTTGACGAGCTCCTTCCTTTATATGTCCAGCTTTACCATGTTTTTGTTCTTGCTTATACTGCAGTCTGGATTACCCCATTTAAGCCTGACGTCGAAATTAAAAAAATTTCGTGTCTAAATCATGACAATTTTCAGAAAAACCGCATGTCTCCATCTCAGTAGTTCTCAGTATTTCATGTCAAGGATGTATTTGGCCGCCGACCCCCCCCCCATCTGAAAATATGTTTTTCCAGGCCCCCCCCCCCCCAAGAAGCAAAGATTTGATGTAAAAACGTTCGCTGTGAAAGAATATAATTCAAAGATTTGCGCCACATTTTCACGATTTTTCAAAAAGAAAATGCCGCGCAATGAGCTTGTAGATCTGCTATTTTTCAATAGCTAAAGTTTAAAACACCAAAGGGGGTTCCCGCCCAAAATGGCTTAAGGGGCACTTTTTCTAGTTCCTTTTTGTAGTTTTTGCCAACATTATTTTGGTGTCTGGTGGGTTTCGTAAACATAAGATTAGTGTAGAAATCTCAGAGTCGACAATTATCGTTCAACTATAGGCTATGTACAAATCCATTCCAAATAATCTCCCAGAAAGCGTACCAGAGTGTGTATCTTTCCGTTGTATATATACTAGCCCACTATCACACGCTCCTAACTTATGTTTCTACGTCAACATATACTGCAGGGCTTCCCAAACTTTCTTATGCCATTGTGACCTAGCCGCAATTTGCAACGCTAGATATTTTTCTAATGGGATGAATCTAGAGTTGCAATACCCTCCATTGACTCCCCACTCATCCAATTTGGTTTGCGATCTGCTTGTATTAAAGGACGTTAAACTCACCAACATTGCAGCTGTAGTCCAAGCTTGAATTATCCTCTTTCAATCTGCCGAGCTTGTTTTTCATAAAAATCCACCGTAGAGATGTTATGAGCTACTTTCTGTCAAGACATCCTCTGCAGGTGATTATTTTTTAAGTGAAGAAAGCACTCGTTTTTGTTAACGGGTCGCGCTGCTGCCTCCTCTATTATGTGCAAATTCGAAACAGGTGGTACGCAGGGCCGTTCAGTGACATACGACGAGTGCTTCCAAACTCCAGCACTTAGAAAAAGAATCACCTATAACATAATATAGCGCGTTTGTCATGGCTGGAAAAGCCAAAACGCGCGCATGCGCGTTTTTCATGCCTGGAAATGCCAAAACGCGCACAGTATGATTTCATCGTACGATTTTTCCATAAATCGTACGATTTAATTTCAAAAATCGTATGATTTCAAAAATCGTACGATTTCAAAAAATTGGCATTTGGCATTTCCAGGCATGAAAAATCGTACGATTTTTTAAATCGTACGATTTCAAAAATCGTACGATCGCGCGAGTGGAATTGTTGTTCGTTCGTTTTCTCTTGTTCATTCTCGGTCTGGTGAGTAGTCAAACATTAGTTATTTTTGTCTCTCTGTGGTTTGGAAGTTTGCTAGTGTAGGGTTTAGACTTAAATGTCTTCTGGTCAAATAGGAACAAGTAGTATTTTGTCTGTTGACATAGAGGAGGCGACACACACACCTCCTGTTTCTCCCACTCTCCCAAAATTAGATAACTTTACGAAAGTGGAATTGAGCCTGGTTGCCAAAGCCTTTAATATCCAGGTTCCAGCCGGTCTTAAGGAAGCCGAGCTGAAACGTTGTGTTGAGGTAAAACTCACGAGAAAGGGCTCATGCAGAGCCAACAGCAGCATGTTAGCACATCTGTGCAGTTTAGCGGGGGTGCGGCCTCGCACGCCCCGGCATCATCTGACCTGGGAGATGGAGGGGATGCCTCCGCTCCCCAGAGTCCAACGGAAGCTAAGGCCGCTGCTGGGGGGGTCCTCGACACACAGGGTCTTGAGCTCACTATCCGGTTGAGAAGGCTGGAGCTTGACATGAAGGCTAAGGAGGTAGAGGCGCTTCACTTACGGATCAGGGCGGCGGAGCTCGAGAGGGAACCCCCCCCCCCCCCCCAGCACAGCTCACTGCAGTCGGCAGGAGCTGTTGGGACGTCTACTACCACCCATGGTGCGACACCGACCTTCGACATCAGTAAGCATATTTATCTTGTCCTCCCTTCAGAGAAGCGGAGGTAAATTCGTATTTTGATGCATTTGAGCGCATTGCTACCACTGTGAATTGGCCTAAAACATGTGGAGTCTGTTGTTGCAATGCAAACCTGTGGGAAAAGCTCGGGATGTGTGTGCGCCTTTATCTATCGATCAGAGTTTGGATTATGAAGTGGTTAAAAAGACTATTTTACGCAGTTATGCCCTCGTACCCGAGGCGTATAGACAGCGCTTTCGTTCTTCATGTGAGAAAACTGCCGATCAAACCTATGTAGAATTTGCCAGAGAGAAATCTGTGTTGTTTGACAAATGGTGCACGGCTACTAAAGCTGTGACTGCTCGCCAGATCCGTGAATTGATTTTGTTTGAGGAATTTAAATCCTGCCTAAATGAGCGCATTGTTGTCTACTTAAACGAGCAGAAAGTGGACAGTTTGGATAAAGCGGCGGTATATGCCGACGAGTTCGTTTTGACACATCAATCTGTGTTTTCGTCTCCCTCTGCCCGCCGTGACCCTGCGGGGGGCAGATCGGGGAAAAAATAATTTCTCGAAAAACCCACCTAGTTCGGATGTTAATGCGGTCTCCTCGGAGACTCGTGAGTGTTTCTATTGCCATGAGAAGGGTCACCTCATTTCTTTGTGCCCTGCTCTGCAGCGCAAAGAGAATCAGAATACAAAATGGCCAAAACCAGTGGGGTTTGTTCAAACTTTTTATCCGCTGCACTCCCCTGTCACAGCTGAGGCTGTTTCGAGGGAAACGGTGGAGCAGTTTGGTCCATTCTTGCTAAAAGGGTTTGTCTCTCTGTCGGGCCAGGATGACGATAACGTGCCAATCATGATCCTGCGCGACACTGGAGCCTCACAATCTCTCATCTTGCGTGATGTATTGCCTTTTTCAGAGAAGTCTTTCTGTGGTTCTGATGCTCTCGTGTTAGGAGTAGAAATGAATTAGTCGCGCGCTCCGTTGCATAATGTGTTTTTGTGTTCACCTCTGGTCTCTGGTCTTGTGCAGGTGGGTACCCGCGAGTGTTTACCAGTTGGTGGTGTGGCGCTGATTCTCGGCAATGATCTGGCGGGCGCGTGGAAAGGTGTTTCCCACGCCGGAGATTGTCGACAATCCTGTGGTCTGTTTGGATCAGTCGGTGAGTTTTGGTGACACGGTTTTGTTCCCTGCGTGCGCTGTGACCCGGGCGCAAGCGAGGATGGGCCGTGATGAGTCTGTCTTGAGTGACACATTCATGTGCTTTGATCAACCAGTGATTCGTTCTGCCGCAAAGCCTAGACAGAAGGATGATGGTGTACTGCATGTTTCGACTGATTTTGTGTTTGATGTTGATAAAGAGGCTTTCGTTTCGGCGCAGCAAAATGATCCATCTCTCACTGTTTGCTGGGGGGCCGCTCGAGCACAGGACGCGCCGGGTGTGTGCAGTGTTGTGGATGGCATTTTGAGGCGCACTTGGTTTCCACCTACCGTCGGCAATCTCGGGTGGAATTCGGTGCAGCAGGTTGTTGTTCTCAAGTTTTGAGTCTCGCTCATGACAATTTGGCTGGCCATTTAGGCATACGCAAAATGTACTCTCGCATCCTGCACTATTTTTATTGGCCAGGATTGAAATCTGATGTGGCTAAATTCTGCCGTTCATGTCATGTTTGCCAAATCATGGGCAAACCGAACCAAACTATTCCTCCCGCTCCGTTAGTGCCTATTCCGGTTATGGGAGAACCATTTGAACACATTATCATTGATTGCGTTGGCCCACTTCCCAAAACGAAGTCGGGTTATCAATACTTGCTCACTTTAATGTGCGCTGCCACTCGCTTCCCTGAGGCCAAAGAAGTAATTAAGGCATTAATTAACTTTTTTCGGTTTACCGGTTTCTCTACAGTCGGACAGGGGTACTAATTTTGTTTCGAAGCTTTTTGCTCAGGTTATGAAGACTTTGTCCATCAAACACAGACAGTCCAGTGCATATCAACCTGAGAGTCAGGGCGCCCTAGAGCGTTTCCATCAGACGCTCAAGTCAATGATGAAAAAGTACTGTACTGAGACGGGCAAAACATGGGATGAAGGCTTGCCTTTTCTGCTTTTAGCAGTGAGGGAAAATGTGTTCAAGAATCACTTGGTTTTAGCCCATCTGAGCTTGTGTTCGGGCACAGCGTGCGCGGGCCTCTCCGTGTGTTCCGTGATCGCCTACTATCCAAATCTACTGTCCCAGCCTCAAATGTATTGGACTATGGGCCTGTACAGACGAGGACGATTTTGGTGTTTCTGGGGCAAGTAATTAGCCGATCTGCCCTTTTTGTCACACGGAGACGGCGTTTTGGGGGACTTTGACGGCTAATTTTGAAACTACCTTCCAGAGTGGGAAAGTTTGGAGACGCGACTTTCACGTCTCCGTGTGTACAGCGAATGCCGCCTAATTTGCTGAAACGGTGATGTCATAGTCCCCTCGCCCCCTCCAAACTAACCAGTGTTAATGGTTTATTTCACCATAACCACTTACATATAAGTATCACAGCTATTTTATATTTGCACATAATGTCTATAAATCTCTTCTCCAAAAATAGCCGATCTGCAGCCCGCACGCACGCAAACAGTTGCTGAGATTGAGCAGGCATGCACGAGAGAGGAGTTGTGTGTGAGGAGCTGATCACAGATAGAGGGAAAGTGTTATATTTGGCCTATTATTTATGCTATATATTATTGACCGCGTCTGTGTCAGACGCAGTCACAGAGAGAGAGAGAGAGAGAGAGAGAGAGAGAGAGATGCTGCGTGTTAAAAAATAGAAGGGGTGCGCACGCTCTCTCTCTCACTCTCTCTCTCTCTCTCTCTCTCTCTCACACTTACTTTGTGCTTGCTGCTGTTTTCAGAAGAATTAATCCAAGGTTTGTCATATATTATGGTTTAGTAGGCATACACTTTAGCTGGTCAGTCAGTGTGTGCAGACTCAGAGAGAGAAGCAGCACTGCTCTGCTCATTAAATTGATATGACGCATATGCGCATCTGATCAAGATAATTAGTTATTTGGCAACACCTGTGTGAAATACCAACGCTTTCATATAGCCTACTTTTAGAATAAGCTTTTTCTTTTTTGGTGGCCATCTACAGGCCAGCCATGTGTACTGCATCTTTATCTTGAAAACGGAGCAGTTTACCGGTCTCGTGTGTAAGGCAAACATAATTAACATAACCGCAATGTAGACGCAGTAAAGTTTTATATCGTTCACAAACTTAGGCGGGGAACAGCCCGCGACGTCCTCGTGTAGTGGCCCTCTCAGTGTCTAATTTCAGCGAGCGCCTGCACAAGGCCTGTGATTTTGCGCATAGCGCATTGTCGGAGACACAGGGGAGGATGAAAAAACGCTTCGACCGTAAGGCGGTTAAACGTGACTTTCAAGTGGGTGACTGGGTGTTCATTTTACTCCCTTTGCTTACTTCCTCCCTCCAGGCTAAGTTCAGTGGGACCTACGTCATTGAGAAAAAACTGAGTGACACTGATTATGTGGTCAGTACGCCAGACCGTCTGAGAAAAACCTGTGTGTGTCATGTTAACATGCCTAAACCTTATGTGACTCGTTCTGACAGGGATGCGCCTCCAGCCGCGCCAGTCCCTGTAGCTTCTTGTGTTCCCGTGGTGCCTTCTCTTTATTCCCCAGAGAGTGATGGCCTGCAGTCTAGGGGCTCTGGTGGCTCCACCCTGCAAAATTCTGAGTTTCTGAAAAATCTGTCTTATCATTTGCAGCACTTGGATCCTGTGGCTCGAGCGGACATGGTGAACTTGATTGAATATAATTTGGCTTTGTTTTCAGACACGCCTACGTGCACTACTAGTCTGTCCCACGATGTGGAGGTGGGTGATAGTCCTCCTATTAAGCAGCACGCTTACAGGGTGAATCCCACTAAGCGTGCGTTGTTTAACACTAGCGCGTCGGAGCGGTCAGGCTGACCGATTTTGAAATTTTGAAGTGGATTTTCTTTGCCCATGAAGTCCTGAGAAAGTTCCCCTTGCATGACTTTTTCTAAATGTTCGATTCAAACCATCTCTGTTTTTTTTCCCATCTGAAACGTTTTGGAAATATGATTTTAGACATAATTCTACTAAAATGTCTGCTCTTTTTCGGTCCGTGGGACCGATCTATAGACTCCTCACCCTTTATCCCCCACAAGCAGTGCTGTTCACACCTTCCTCCCGGCTGGAGACGGGCATTGTTCAAGCTAATGTGTCATTTGCATTCCAACCTACATGTGGAAGTCCACATGTAGGCAAACTTATATTACAAACTTACATAAACTGTAAAATGTTGTTTTAGATGTTATATTTGTTATATGCGGTTTGCAGAAATAACGATGTCTGACTTTATTTCTCGAAACGGAAAAATAAATATGGTGTGTGGTATTGTTTCCACTTTCCACCAAGCGCATAGCTCAATAGATATAAATACATGTTGACTATACACGCCATCTTTAGCATAATTATGTTGGAATAATAAAGTTTATAGCATTGTGACTATGTCGCGCATATTCATTTCATATATCAGCGCATCAAAAATATGGTGAAATATGGTGTATTGACTGACTGGCGTATTGTTTCCACCTATCTATTGAGCATAGCTAAATAAATACATGTTGACTATACACGCCATCTTTAGCATAATTATGTTATAATTTATGTTCATGGATCCAAGTAAACAGACATTGTTTTTTTTTTAACTTTATTTTTCGGAGGGCACGCTAAACGAACAGTGTAAAAATGACATCAATGACATGCATGAATCATTCCAACGCGATAGACCTCCCTCCCTATAATGTTTCCCCTCTATATAAAAATGACAATATATAACGCTAATGTTGTATTTCTTTTATTGTCTCAATACAAAGATGGACAGTGTAATTGCTGCGCAAGGGTAATTAATTATAGTGACATGTGAGCGCTATATTGAATATATAGCACTCACATCGTCACTATAATTATAGTTTGGTAAACTGAAATGAAAAAGAAAATATGGTGTGTTGACTGACTGGCGTATTGTTTCCACCTATATCTATTGAGCATAGCTAAATAAATACATGTTGACTATACACGCCATCTTTAGCATAATTATGTTGGGATAATAAAGTTTATAGCATTGTGACTGAGCTGTGCATGACATTTCCTGTTGGCTGTTTTCAATTAAATGACTTGTGTATAATATGAATAAATGCTACATCCTACATTTATTTTGTACCGTAGGCTATAGTTTTTGAACGAATATTACCATGTAGGCCTGAAATGTTTGGTGTTACATCACAAGCATGCATGTGTGACATAAAATCCTTTATACACATTTTTTGCATCGAAGTTGCAAGGTGACAAGAGCAGGAATGTGCAGAATAGCCCAATCAGAAATCAATTTGATTGATATTGTGTTGATTGTGTTTGAACTATTGAATCAATCAGTATAAATAATTCTGCACATTCCTGCTCTTGTCACCTTGCGGGGAAACTCCCCTCATTATTTGTAATAGCCCAATCAGAAATCAATTGACATTGAAATTAGCCTATACAACTTTGATGCAGAAAATGTGTATAAAGTCACAGTCACTGGTCATTTCAGAAACATAACCGTCAGACGACATGATGAGAAGGACAAGAGAACGACGTTACACTGCAGCAGAAGCAGCCAACCTCCTTCTACGGCAGACTGCTTTCGGCGATGTAGACAGCGATGATGACGCACCGTTTGGGGATTTCGGAGGAGACGCACCACAGGCTGAAGTGTACTACCCGCCAGCTTCAGATAGTGAGTCTGAATGTGACACAGAGGACTTACCTGAAACGTCTCAGCCCGAGTCTACCACGACTGAGACAAGTAAAGATGGAACCATATGGTCATCTATGCAAACCGGGGCTGGCAGCGGCAGAGCGCCCATGCGTAATATCTTCACAGCCAGACCAGGTCCCACTGCTTTTGCCAAGGTCAGAATCCACGACGAGCTGAGCAGTTTTCTGTGTATGTTTGACCCCAACATATTGGAAACCGTCAGAGACTGCACAGTGAAGTTTGCCCGCAGTGATGGACAGAATCAAGATTGGGATTTGTCTGTTACAGAACTGAAAGCATTCATCAGCGTGTTTTTCATTCGTGCGTTGACGACATGTGGTTATCCATTGAATCAACTGTGGGCCAAAGAATGGGGAAATGAGATGGTAAAATAAACAATGTCTCGTGACCGTTTCAAATCCATCATGCGCTACTTGCGCTTTGATGACAAGAACACCAGACTCGCTCGCAAAGAAGCAGACAAGTTTGCGGCAATAACGGACATTTGGAATCAGTTCACAGACAACTGCAAATCTTGCTATGTGCCTGGAGTGAACATCACGGTGGATGAGCAGCTCTTCCCCTCAAAGGCAAGATGTGGGTTTACGCAATACATGGCCAATAAACCAGACAAGTTTGGAATTAAGTTCTGGATTGCTGCTGACCTGGACAGCAAATACTTCCTAAATGGATTTCCCTACCTTGGAAAGGGCCAGTACCGCAGCAGGTAATTTATTTTCCTCTAATAATCATGTATTTAAAATGTCTTTACATCAATGCCTATATGTATATATTTTGCGTTGTAATAACCATTACACCTTCTCCCTGTCATTTGCAGTGATGGCGTGCCGCTGTCTCAAGATGTTGTCCAGAGGCTGGTGGAACCATTCCTCGACAAAGGGCGAAACATCACAATGGATAACTTTTTCACTTCGATGAAGTTGGGGCAGTCTCTCCAAGCAAGAAACACAACGATACTTGGAACTGTGAACAGACAGAGGCGAGAGTTGCCTCCATGCGCACGTGGAAAAGAAAGGCTATTCCACACGCAACTGATGAAGAGCAATGATGCCACGCTCACCATCTACCAGAGCAAACCCAACAAAAACGTTTGCATCCTGAGCACCATGCACCGTTCCATCGGGATTGGTACAGACCCCAAAGAAAAGCCAGAGTCTGTAACTGATTACAACCACACCAAGTGGGGAGTGGATATTTTGGATCAGATGGCACGAAACTACAGCGTCAGAGTTGGCACCAGTCGCTGGCCAGTGGCTGTCTTTTACCACATGCTGGACCTGGCTGCCATCAATGCCTATGTGTTGTTCAAACAGTGCTTGGACAAACCGCAGCTCACCAGGAGGGAGTTCCTACAGGCCTTGGCACTACAGCTCCGTAAGGAACACATGGATGAAAAGGACTCTGCGTCAGTGCCACCACGCACACCTCTGCGCCCGCAGCGCAGCGCACTGCAGCCGCTGCCGACCACACCACAGAACCAGCCTACAACGCCAAGAGCTGCCAAGAGGGCCCAGAATGGTCCACAGACACCAGACACCCCTACCCCCAAGAAGAGAAGGCAGTGTCAGCTTGACGGATGTGGAAACAAGACGCTAATCAGCTGCCATAAATGTGACAAACGGGCGTGTGGAACATGCACTGGCACATTTACTATGACATGTGTCAAGTGTATCTAAGCGAAAGAAGAGAAAGACAACATTTTGTGTGCCATCCAGATAAATGTACAGAAACTAATGCCATAGGATGTTTTCCTGATTTTATGTCACACCTTGCATGCTTTATATTGTTATATTGTGTAACACTAAGAAACAATAAACATTCTTGAATTAACACAAAGTATTCATTATTTATACTGATTGAAAATAATGCTGCACATTCCTTGCTTGTGATGTAACACCAAACATAGGCCTACATGGTAATATTCGTTCAAAAACTATAGCCTACGGTACAAAATAAACATTTGATTGATTCAATACAGAAACGAGACGGTAAGATGCGCTGATATGAAATGCGCGACATAGGAACGTGGTATGGTACAGAAACTATGCACAATGTAGGATGTAGCATTTATTCATATTATAAGTCATTTCATTGAAAACAGCCTTTGATTAAGAAGCGGGTCTGTAAGGCTAGGCAAGGCTTCGCCTTCACAAAACAACTTTTTCGGGAGAAATAAACAGACATTGTTTGTGACTTTATTTTTCGGAGGGCACGCTAAACGAACAAATGAATATATAGCGCTCACATCGTCACTATAATTATAGTTTGGTAAACTGAAATGAAAAAGAAAATAACTTGAGTTGTCCTGTCAAATATATATAGGCTAATATGTGCGCAGCATTATATAGAAGGCTAGCCGCTCCCAAACTTTTTTCTCTCTCCCTCTCTCTCTCTCCCTCTCTCGTGGAGAGGGAGAAAATATCCAAGTAACTGACGGTGAGGTATGCGGAAGTGCATTTTAGATAACGCTGTAGCACTATTTGTGGCGGTGATGCGTCACATGACTTGATCTATCCTATGGTGTATATATAAACCGTGCTGCTGCTACGGACTTCTCTGCTGGCACAATAAATCAAATATATTTAAATGACATCGATCATAGGCGGCGGGTATGTAAGGCTAGGCCAGGCTTAGCCTTCCCAAAAATTATGCTGGGTATTTTTTTAAATATATATAGGCTAATATGTGCGCAGCATTATATAGAAGGCTAGCCGCTCCCAAACTCCCAACTCCTTTGTCTGTAGCCTAAACTTTTCTGATTTGCACGCACGCACGCACAGCTCTTTCCTTTTTTTGGCACAATCAATCAAATATATATTAATTACATCGATGTTTCCCCCTCTATATAAAATGACAATATATAACTAATGTCGTATTTTGTCTGAGCAATGTGCCTGGCTCTGGCAATAACGTGTGGTAGCCTATTGTATTGGCTCAATACAAAGTCGGACAGTGTTTGCTGCGCAAGGGTATTCAATATAGCGCTCACACCGTCACTATAATTATAGTTTGGTAAACTGAAATAAAAAATAACTTGAGTTGTCCTGTCTAGTTGAAACTGCTGCCTTGAATTCGTTGGAATGTAACATTTAGAAGACAATGGCAAGCCGTCAACGGGTGCAGAGAGAGGTGTGAAGATCATTAGACAGTGGGGGAGACAATGGCCAATCAAATAGCACGAAAAACACCGGTCAGCCTGACCGTTAGCCGTCATAGTAGTAGTGCATTTTTTTCAGACATCCTAGTGTTAAAAAGGAGGTGGACTATCTGTTGGAACATGGTCTTGCTGTTCCTAGTTGTAGCGCGTGGAGTTCACCATGTATACTCGTGGAGTTCACCATGTATACTCGTGGAGTTCACCATGTATACTCGTGGAGTTCACCATGTATACTCGTGGAGTTCACCATGTATACTCGTGGAGTTCACCATGTATACTCGTGGAGTTCACCATGTATACTCGTGGAGTTCACCATGTATACTCGTGGAGTTCACCATGTATACTCGTGGAGTTCACCATGTATACTCGTGCCAAAGGCTGATGGCAGTCAACGCTTTTGTACTGATTTTAGAAAGGTGAATAATGTCACTACTCCGGACTCGTTTCCATTGCCTTTAATGTTGGACTGTGTCGATCGCGTTGGTGCTGCTAAATTCGTTACAAAACTCGATTTGCTTAAAGGTAAGATCTCTGCGTTTGTGACACCCGATGGCCTCTATCAGTATACTGTTATGCCATTCGGACTTCGGAATGCACCCGCTACGTTTCAACGGATAATGCGCGTTGTGCTAGCGGGCGTGGCTAATGTTGAGTCTTATCTTGATGACTTGGTAGCGTACAATGATACGTGGTCTGTTCACATGCACACATTCGGGTTGATCTTTGAACGGTTGGTGGCGGCCAACTTGACTGTTAATCTGTCAAAATGTGATTTCGGTCAGGCCACTGTGACGTACCTGGGGAGGGAAGTGGGTCAAGGTAAAGTTCGTGCCCTTGACGCCAAGGTCAAGGCTATTATTGATTACCCTGTGCCTACGTCTCGTCGTAGTCTCCGTCGTTTTCTCGGTATGTCCAGCTACTATCGTGCGTTCTGCAAACATTTTGCGGATGTAGTTTCTCCTCTAACCAGTTTGACTTCTGTGAAAAAGCCTTATGTCTGGTCACCTGCATGCCAGCATGCTTTTGAATCTTGCAAAGCCCTCCTGTGTAGCACTCCTGTCCTGGCTGCCCCGGACTTCCATCAACCCTTCAAGCTGGAGGTGGACGCAAGCGGCAGTGGGGCTGGAGCAATTCTGTTACAAGAAGATGAATCAGGTACTGACCATCCCGTTTGCTATTACTCCAAGAAATGTTATCCGGCTCAAAACAACTACAGCACCATTGAAAAGGAGACCCTTGCATTGCTCCTTGCTGTACAATTCTTTGAAGTATATGTGGGATCCAGCTCTTTACCTGTAACGGTCTACACTGACCATAATCCTTTGTTCTTTTTTAAACAAATGAGAAATTTGAATCAACGGCTTATGCGATGGTCATTACTGGTACAGGACTTCAACTTACAGATTTGTCACAAGAAAGGAGCTGATAATGTCTTGGCAGATGCTCTTTCTCGTGTTTACTCCCCGGAGTAACTCAACTTCTTATTTTGGGGGAGGAAGTTCTGTTTTGTGGGGGGGGTGTTACGGACCACGGTCCTGTTGGTGATTTGATTATATTTGTTTTAGTATAATTATTATTTATGGTGACTGACAAACTGGGATAATAATTATAAATTGGAAATCTATTGTATTATATGGCATATTATAAGTTGTGTTTCTTTTGTTCCCTGATATGAATGAGTTGATGAAAATATGAGACTGTTGGCTACAGTTCTCATATGAATGAATACAGACATGGCTGTGAGTGACAGGTCCCTGATTGGACCTGCCCCTCTCTTCCTTATTGGCTCTCCCCGACAACTCCAGTTTCCTGTTGGCTGAGCACTCTTCCTGTCGCTCTATAAAAGCTCAGTTGAACTTGGACTTCATCGGGGGGGGGGGGGGGCAGCATATTCTGCAGCAGAGACTCGATCCCTCTGTCCTCCGCTCGTTTGCCTGCCTTTTGTTCTGTTTAGTTTTGTTCTTTATTAGTTTGTTCTGTTCTGCCGTAAGCTCATTCATATATATATAAATTGTTATTCTTATTAAGTCTGTAAATCATTATTTAAAATGTGAAGCCCGGTTCCTACTCCACCATGTAGGGGTGCCAGGTATTTTTTCTTTCTCCTGATTTATTGTATTTTTGGTTAGTTAGGTTAGTTAGGGATTTAGAATTGTATTTTTATTTCAGTCTCTGTTGGGGCCTTAGGTCGGGGCCTCTGTTAGGGCCTCTGTTAGGGGTCTCTGTTGGGGCCTTAGGTCGGGGCCTCTGTTAGGGCCTCTGTTAGGGGTCTCTGTTGGGGCCTTAGGTCGGGGCCTCTGTTAGGGCCTCTGTTAGGGCCTCTGTTAGGGGTCTCTGTTGGGGCCTTAGGTCGGGGCCTCTGTTAGGGTCTCTGTTAGGGCCTCTGTTAGGGGTCTCTGTTGGGGCCTTAGGTCGGGGCCTCTGTTAGGGCCTCTGTTAGGGGTCTCTGTTAGGGCCTCTGTTAGGGCCTCTGTTAGGGCCTCTGTTAGGGGTCTCTGTTGGGGCCTTAGGTCGGGGCCTCTGTTAGGGGTCTCTGTTAGGGCCTCTGTTAGGGGTCTCTGTTGGGGCCTTAGGTCGGGGCCTCTGTTAGGGCCTCTGTTAGGGGTCTCTGTTAGGGCCTCTGTTAGGGCCTCTGTTAGGGCCTCTGTTAGGGGTCTCTGTTGGGGCCTTAGGTCGGGGCCTCTGTTAGGGGCCTCTGTTAGGGCCTCTGTTAGGGCCTCTGTTAGGGGTCTCTGTTGGGGCCTTAGGTCGGGGCCTCTGTTAGGGGTCTCTGTTAGGGGTCTCTGTTGGGGCCTTAGGTCGGGGCCTCTGTTAGGGGTCTCTGTTGGGGCCTTAGGTCGGGGCCTCTGTTAGGGGTCTCTGTTGGGGGTCTCTGTTGGGGCCTTAGGTCGGGGCCTCTGTTAGGGGTCTCTGTTGGGGCCTTAGGTCGGGGCCTCTGTTAGGGATCTCTGTTGGGGGTCTCTGTTGGGGCCTAGGTCGGGGTAAACTTTTGATTTGTAGTTAGAGCCGTTTTCCTTAGAATAGAACCTGCACCTTAAAGCTAGCCGTAGACTGGCCATTTTAACCATTCAAAAATGTTTTGCGAAATAGTAAAAAAAGGCAAAGTTTAGGGATAAGGGGTTTAGCGGTAGGCATGCCGCGGTTTACCGAATTTCGGTAATACCGCGACAGGAACAGCCACGGTGTTGATACCGTGAGATTTCCGAGTTTACGGTATTTTAATACAGCGTTGCTGCGCGCATGCAGTGCAACTCCACTCCCAGACTAAGGCAAAACATTTATTTTCACCACACAGCTGCAGTAGATAGTGTTGCTGAAAGACACCCAGATCCAATATTGTATATTCCATATTTCCACATGTACTAAACTAAAAGTGTGAACTGTCAACACAGAGGCACGCAGTTGTGAGCATGCGCAGATTGCACTACCAGATTGTACCAGATTGCGCTCCAGCGTGCAGGGTACAAAACGGCCATTAGGGGGAGCCATAGTACAGTGAAATACAGTGGGGGGGGGGGCAATCTTTTTTTTTCTTCTTTTTTTTTAATATAAATACCGCGGAATACCGAGGTATAGGTTTTCAATACCGGCACCGTACCGTACTGTAAAATCTCATACCGTGGCATGCCTATTTAGCGGTGACGAAAATGGAGCCCTATAGGTCTCCGATTAATCACCCACTACTTAACCCAGTTAAGATGGGAACGCAACTCTGGCACCACTTTAACTTTAGCTGTTGAAAAATAGCAGATCTACAAGCTCGTAGCGCGGCACTGAGTGCCACGGGGCACTGAGCGGGGGGTTCATGGTACAAAGTATTTTGAGACGGGGGTGTACGGCCAAAAACTGATTTAGAAGACGTTTTGAAGAATCTGGCCTCAGTCCTAAATGGGTTCATTTGGATAGGGTGTCATCTCTCACAAACCTGCTTTTTTTTGCCTTCTTCTCCTTTTTTTCGGTTCTTATTGCCCTAACCTCACATCTCCTCAGTGTCGTCTCTCCAGGGGGGCATTGCCCCCCCAGATTGGATGTTGTGCCCCTCCAGTCCAGATTGGCCAGTAGTAGGCCTACCCTACCCTACTGTACCAATATCTTTATGTTTTACAAATGTTAAATATATAAGTTCTTCATGATTATTGTAAAGACACATCCTTGGGGATAGGAGGGGGGGAGGGGGGGGAGGGGGGGGGGGGAGGAGGGGGGGGGATGAAGACACAGGGAGGAGAAGAAGAACAAAAAAAGAAGAACGGAAATGCCATTTCAGTAACTCAAGTTAAAAAAAACCAGTCCATGAATATGTACTAATTGAGGACTTAAGTCTCCAGGCTATAATCCTGACCTGGAGAGTTCCTATCTGGCAGATTGGTGTCGGTGTCTGATCTGCAGCGGAGCCTGCAGAGCAATCCCGCCGAGGGCTTTGGAAAGATACGACTTCCCTACACATTCACAAATGTTTGTCGACTACCTTTTTTCACTGAGGAAGACTAAATGGAAACTAAATGAAAACTAAATGAAAACTAAGCTATGGTGACTAAGACTAAGACTAAATATACGGACAATTTCGTCAACAAATAAAAACCAGACTAAAAAGTTTATGAAGGGACTAGTGGACAAGAGATCCACTATAAGTAATTTTACAATTAGCTGCATGCTGAAAATAGCCGATCTACAAGCCCACAACGCGCATTGTGGGCTTGTAGATTGGCTATTTTCAGCAAGTGACGACGTTACGTTACGACGGCATCAAGGCCCGCCAAAATACACTTTGTTCGACTAAATCAACCGTAGATTTACGACTAAGACTAAAACTAGACTAACACTAAAACATTCCAAGTGACTAGTAAAATGTGACTAAAACTAAATGAAAACTATTCAAGAGACTATGACTAAAACTAAAACCAAAAAGAACACTGCGCCTATAGAGCGTCGCAGTCCCGCCCCCTTTCATGACGACGCCAGGCCCAGTCCCGCCCCCTTTCATGACGACGCCAGGCCCAGTCCCGCCCCCTTTCATGACGACGCCAGGCCCAGTCCCGCCCCCTTTCATGACGACGCCAGGCCCAGTCCCGCCCCCTTTCATGACGACGCCAGGCCCAGGAAATGATTCCCAATGCATTTTTCCATTTATTTAAAGACCTTATAAGCGTCGTACGATGCCAACTCGAGTCGTGACAAATCATGACAACCAACACAATATTTTGGACCAAACAAATAATTTCAAAGAATAAAAACAAAAAAGTGCGTTTTTTTTCTACTTTCTAATTCTTTGTTTGGCCCAAAACATTGTGTTTATTGTCATGATTTGTCACGACAAGAGTTGGCTTTGTCCGCGGCGTAAACGTCTTTAAATAAAAACTTTCTGAAAAGTCTGTGAGAAAAATGAACGGGGATTTCTTTTCCGGGTCTCTCGAGGGGACGGGGCTGCGACGCTCTATAGGGACGGCTCCACTTCCGCCCCTCACCACTTTTCACCATGTGTACAAAACATCTGTGTATAGAGACCAATTACACCCTGAAGGGAAAACTTCCTCTGACACTTCTTCAGGAAAGGCACTGCAAGAAGGTAAAATAATACAACACACACACACACACACACACACACACACACACACACACACACACACACACACACACACACACACACACACACACACACACACACACACACACACACACACACACACACACACACACACACACACACACACACAACCTCCACCATCCATCATCATCAATGAGCGTACGGTATTCATACAGCAGGACATGCATCAGCTCAGTGTTTGGACAAAAAAAGCACAATGACAACCAAAGAGAGACCGTTGAACTCAGATTCACTAGCTGCATTATATATATATATATATATATATATATACACACAGTATGCTGTATGTAGGCCTATGTATCCTCAAGCTGAAATACACTCCCTTCCTCACAGAGGAGACCCTACCCATGGGACTGAGGCTGCTTTGAACAATTCATACATAATGGAGCTCATATTAATGTTTTGTTTTTTTTAACTGGAGGGAATTAAGAGTTTGTATAAGAAGTGCTAATATTTTAATCCCCCGTTCCCGTGACAGGGACCGATACGCTCCCGCGACAGGGACCGATACGCTCCCGTGACAGGGACCGATACGCTCCCGTGACAGGGACCGATACGCTCCCGTGACCGGGACCGATACGCTCCCGTGACAGGGACCGATACGCTCCCGTGACAGGGACCGATACGCTACCGTGACAGGGACCGATACGCTCCCGTGACAGGGACCGATACGCTCCCGTGACAGGGACCGATACGCTCCCGTGACCGGGACCGATATGCTCCCGTGACCGGGACCGATACGCTCCCGTGACCGGGACCGATACGCTCCCGTGACAGGGACCGATACGCTCCCGTGACAGGGACCGATACGCTACCGTGACAGGGACCGATACGCTCCCGTGACAGGGACCGATACGCTCCCATGACAGGGACCGATACGCTACCGTGACAGGGACCGATACGCTCCCGTGACAGGGACCGATACGCTCCCGTGACAGGGACCGATACGCTCCCGTGACAGGGACCGATACGCTCCCGTGACAGGGACCGATACGCTCCCGTGACAGGGACCGATACGCTCCCGTGACAGGGACCGATACGCTCCCGTGACAGGGACCGATACGCTCCCGTGACAGGGACCGATACGCTACCGTGACAGGGACCGATACGCTCCCGTGACAGGGACCGATACGTTACCGTGACAGGGACCGATACGCTCCCATGACAGGGACCGATACGTTCCCATGACAGGGACCGATACACTCCCATGACAGGGACCGATAGGCTCCCATGACAGGGAACGATACGCTCCCATGACAGGGACCGATACGCTCCCATGACAGGGACCGATACGCTCCCGTGACAGGGACCGATACGCTCCCGTGACAGGGACCGATACGCTCCCATGACAGGGACCGATACGCTCCCATGACAGGGACCGATACGCTCCCATGACAGGGACCGATACGCCACTGAACATGAAAACTCAAACGCATCAATATTGGCTTCCTTTCAGTTGAAATGCTTTATTTTCATCTGACCACATCGCTCGATGAAAAACAACTTTTTCCTAGCAAGTGAAGGCGTCTTATTAGGCGTTTATAGTATAAATAGTGCAGTCTTTCTTTGCCTTAACCCATTTAGGCCTGACGTCGACATTAAAAAATAAACTCATTCATTAATTCATTCGTTCGTTCGTTCGTTCGTTCGTTCGTTCATGCATTCATGCATTCATTCATTCATTCATTCATTCATTCAAAAAAAGTCTTCTAAATCCTATTTCTTTTCTGAAAAACCTATGTTTCTATGTCAGTGGTACTCAAACTATTTCATGCCAAGGACCCCCAGCATTATCTGTATTTGGCCCCAGACCCCCATCTGAAAATATGTTGTTCCAGGGACCTCCCTCCCAGAAGCAAAGATTTAAGTTAAAACATTCACTCTGAAAGAATATATATTCAAAGATTTACGCCACATTTTCACGATTTTTCTAAAATAGCCGACCTACAAGTTCATAGCGCGGCACTCGGTGCCGTGCTATGAGCTTGTAGATCTGCTATTTTTCAATAGCTAAAGTATAACAATGCTTTAAAACACCAAAAGGGGTTCCTGTCCCAAAATGGGTTAAGTAACGTAGCATGGCAATGATGATGGTGAGTAAATACGTTCCAGAGATGTGAAGATGAACGTTTTGGAAGATAAACTACTTTTCGCTCCCAGTGGGAATGGAAGGAAGAAACTGCAGTGTTTGGGGTATTAGTGAGTAATTAGTTTGTATTTTATCCGCACCTGTATTCTAAAGCTTTCTGAGCACATTATTTTCTCTGGCACATGCCACTACTTGGCCAGACAATTGTGACTACATTTGACTGAGGGACTGCCATTTGATTTTTTTGGAATTTCCGTTGTCATATGAAAGCAGGGAATCATAGCTTCAAATTTACATATTGGTTGTTCAGTTTGACCCACCAGTTTTGGAGATATGGCTTATAGAGTAATGTCTTAGTAATGGCTTATAGAGAAAATAGGCTTGAAAGGTTCACTTCTGTGGTCTCTAACATTACACCTAGCTACATGTTTAAGCATTTATTTCATATTTACATGTCGATTTCAGCTCTGACACTTATTTCAGACATGCTCTAGTATGTGAACCCATGCCTGTGATATTAACTCATTTTGGGGGAAAAAAAAGGTTTTTCACCTCTGCTGAAAAGCTGGAGTTTGCGCGATGGCAGGCTCTCAGTCAAATCTGGTCACAATGAATCAATGTGTGTGTGTGTGTGTGTGTGTGTGTGTGTGTGTGTGTGTGTGTGTGTGTGTGTGTGTGTGTGTGTGTGTGTGTGTGTGTGTGTGTGTGTGTGTGCATGTGTGTGTGTGTGTGTGCGTGTGCACCTTCAAAAATGCATTCACTTGTAAACATAAGGGAGTTTCTGAACAAAGATGGATATGGATTTTTACATGAAGAGTGAATTATTTCTCCCACTTCTCTTTTACTGCGTTCCAATGTGACATCCAATTATTGCTTGTTTTCATATACGTGGAGCAAAAAGCCCTCCTTTGTGCTGCGTGCGGCTGATCGACACCTAAACGCTACAAAACAAGCGCTTCACAATCACAGAGCCGTGCATTCGCTCAGATTGACCTGTCACGGAGGATGCAATTGACGAGATTAATCCATTCAGGACGGGAACCCCCTTTTGGTGTTTTAAGCATTATGTTATACTTTAGCTGTTGAAAAATAGCAGATTTACAAGCTCATAGCGCGCTACGAGCTTGTAGATCTGCTATTTTTTTTTAAATCGTGAAAATGTGACCCAAATCTTTGAATATATATTCTTTCAGAGCGAACGTTTTTTAACTCAAATCTTTCGCTTCTGGGGATGGGGCCTGGAATTTCATATTTTCAGATGGGGGTCGGCGGCCAATTACATATCATTTCGGGGGTCCTTGACATGAAATAGTTTGAGCACCACTGACATATAGAAACATAGGTTTTTCAGAATACTGTCAGGATTTAGAAGCCTTTTTTTAATAGAATCGGAATCAGGTCTAAATGGGTTAAAAAAATAAGATATCTACGTGCATTATTGATTCACACGTGTAAAAGCCAGGTCCCTCAGGTTATCGGCTCCGTGAGAGAGAATGGCCATGTTTTCATAATAAGAGGCCCTGGAGATAAGGGGGAAGGAATAACACGTCGCACGCAGAGGGAAGGAATAACACGTCGCACGCAGTCAATCATCTGTGACATTGAAGGCTTGTACTAAACATGCAGTCTCCACATGCACTGTTACCAACCGTATCTAAACATGCAGTCTCCACATGCACTGTTACCAACCGTATCTAAACATGCAGTCTCCACATGCACTGTTACCAACCGTATCTAAACATGCAGTCTCCACATGCACTGTTACCAACCGTATCTAAACATGCAGTCTCCACATGCACTGTTACCAACCGTATCTAAACATGCAGTCTCCACATGCACTGTTACCAACCGTATCTAAACATGCAGTCTCCACATGCACTGTTACCAACCGTATCTAAACATGCAGTCTCCACATGCACTGTTACCAACCGTATCTAAACATGCAGTCTCCACATGCACTGTTACCAACCGTATCTAAACATGCAGTCTCCACATGCACTGTTACCAACCGTATCTAAACATGCAGTCTCCACATGCACTGTTACCAACCGTATCTAAACATGTAGTCTCCACATGCACTGTTACCAACCGTATCTAAACATGCAGTCTCCTCATGCACTGTTACCAACCGTATCTAAACATGCAGTCTCCACATGCACTGTTACCAACCGTATCTAAACATGCAGTCTCCACATGCACTGTTACCAACCGTATCTAAACATGCAGTCTCCACATGCACTGTTACCAACCGTATCTAAACATGCAGTCTCCTCATGCACTGTTACCAACCGTATCTAAACATGCAGTCTCCACATGCACTGTTACCAACCGTATCTAAACATGCAGTCTCCACATGCACTGTTACCAACCGTATCTAAACATGCAGTCTCCACATGCACTGTTACCAACCGTATCTAAACATGCAGTCTCCACATGCACTGGTACCAACCGTATCTAAACATGCAGTCTCCACATGCACTGTTACCAACCGTATCTAAACATGCAGTCTCCACATGCACTGTTACCAACCGTATCTAAACATGCAGTCTCCACATGCACTGTTACCAACCGTATCTAAACATGCAGTCTCCACATGCACTGTTACCAACCGTATCTAAACATGCAGTCTCCACATGCACTGTTACCAACCGTATCTAAACATGCAGTCTCCACATGCACTGTTACCAACCGTATCTAAACATGCAGTCTCCACATGCACTGTTACCAACCGTATCTAAACATGCAGTCTCCTCATGCACTGTTACCAACCGTATCTAAACATGCAGTCTCCACATGCACTGTTACCAACCGTATCTAAACATGCAGTCTCCTCATGCACTGTTACCAACCGTATCTAAACATGCAGTCTCCACATGCACTGTTACCAACCGTATCTAAACATGCAGTCTCCACATGCACTGTTACCAACCGTATCTAAACATGCAGTCTCCACATGCACTGTTACCAACCGTATCTAAACATGCAGTCTCCACATGCACTGTTACCAACCGTATCTAAACATGCAGTCTCCACATGCACTGTTACCAACCGTATCTTAAACATGCAGTCTCCACATGCACTGTTACCAACCGTATCTAAACATGCAGTCTCCTCATGCACTGTTACCAACCGTATCTAAACATGCAGTCTCCACATGCACTGTTACCAACCGTATCTAAACATGCAGTCTCCACATGCACTGTTACCAACCGTATCTAAACATGCAGTCTCCACATGCACTGTTACCAACCGTATCTAAACATGCAGTCTCCACATGCACTGTTACCAACCGTATCTAAACATGCAGTCTCCACATGCACTGTTACCAACCGTATCTAAACATGCAGTCTCCACATGCACTGTTACCAACCGTATCTAAACATGCAGTCTCCTCATGCACTGTTACCAACCGTATCTAAACATGCAGTCTCCACATGCACTGTTACCAACCGTATCTAAACATGCAGTCTCCACATGCACTGTTACCAACCGTATCTAAACATGCAGTCTCCACATGCACTGTTACCAACCGTATCTAAACATGCAGTCTCCACATGCACTGTTACCAACCGTATCTAAACATGCAGTCTCCACATGCACTGTTACCAACCGTATCTAAACATGCAGTCTCCACATGCACTGTTACCAACCGTATCTAAACATGCAGTCTCCTCATGCACTGTTACCAACCGTATCTAAACATGCAGTCTCCACATGCACTGTTACCAACCGTATCTAAACATGCAGTCTCCACATGCACTGGTACCAACCGTATCTAAACATGCAGTCTCCTCATGCACTGTTACCAACCGTATCTAAACATGCAGTCTCCACATGCACTGTTACCAACCGTATCTAAACATGCAGTCTCCACATGCACTGTTACCAACCGTATCTAAACATGCAGTCTCCACATGCACTGTTACCAACCGTATCTAAACATGCAGTCTCCACATGCACTGTTACCAACCGTATCTAAACATGCAGTCTCCACATGCACTGTTACCAACCGTATCTAAACATGCAGTCTCCACATGCACTGTTACCAACCGTATCTAAACATGCAGTCTCCACATGCACTGTTACCAACCGTATCTAAACATGCAGTCTCCACATGCACTGTTACCAACCGTATCTAAACATGCAGTCTCCACATGCACTGTTACCAACCGTATCTAAACATGCAGTCTCCACATGCACTGTTACCAACCGTATCTAAACATGCAGTCTCCTCATGCACTGTTACCAACTGTATCTAAACATGCAGTCTCCACATGCACTGTTACCAACCGTATCTAAACATGCAGTCTCCACATGCACTGTTACCAACCGTATCTAAACATGTAGTCTCCACATGCACTGTTACCAACCGTATCTAAACATGCAGTCTCCTCATGCACTGTTACCAACCGTATCTAAACATGCAGTCTCCACATGCACTGTTACCAACCGTATCTAAACATGCAGTCTCCACATGCACTGTTACCAACCGTATCTAAACATGTAGTCTCCACATGCACTGTTACCAACCGTATCTAAACATGCAGTCTCCTCATGCACTGTTACCAACCGTATCTAAACATGCAGTCTCCACATGCACTGTTACCAACCGTATCTAAACATGCAGTCTCCACATGCACTGTTACCAACCGTATCTAAACATGCAGTCTCCACATGCACTGTTACCAACCGTATCTAAACATGCAGTCTCCACATGCACTGTTACCAACCGTATCTAAACATGCAGTCTCCACATGCACTGTTACCAACCGTATCTAAACATGCAGTCTCCACATGCACTGTTACCAACCGTATCTAAACATGCAGTCTCCACATGCACTGTTACCAACCGTATCTAAACATGCAGTCTCCACATGCACTGTTACCAACCGTATCTAAACATGCAGTCTCCACATGCACTGTTACCAACCGTATCTAAACATGCAGTCTCCACATGCACTGTTACCAACCGTATCTAAACATGCAGTCTCCACATGCACTGTTACCAACCGTATCTAAACATGCAGTCTCCACATGCACTGTTACCAACCGTATCTAAACATGCAGTCTCCACATGCACTGTTACCAACCGTATCTAAACATGCAGTCTCCACATGCACTGTTACCAACCGTATCTAAACATGCAGTCTCCACATGCACTGTTACCAACCGTATCTAAACATGCAGTCTCCACATGCACTGTTACCAACCGTATCTAAACATGCAGTCTCCACATGCACTGTTACCAACCGTATCTAAACATGCAGTCTCCACATGCACTGTTACCAACCGTATCTAAACATGCAGTCTCCACATGCACTGTTACCAACCGTATCTAAACATGCAGTCTCCACATGCACTGTTACCAACCGTATCTAAACATGCAGTCTCCACATGCACTGTTACCAACCGTATCTAAACATGCAGTCTCCACATGCACTGTTACCAACCGTATCTAAACATGCAGTCTCCACATGCACTGTTACCAACCGTATCTAAACATGCAGTCTCCACATGCACTGTTACCAACCGTATCTAAACATGCAGTCTCCACATGCACTGTTACCAACCGTATCTAAACATGCAGTCTCCACATGCACTGTTACCAACCGTATCTAAACATGCAGTCTCCACATGCACTGTTACCAACCGTATCTAAACATGCAGTCTCCACATGCACTGTTACCAACCGTATCTAAACATGCAGTCTCCACATGCACTGTTACCAACCGTATCTAAACATGCAGTCTCCACATGCACTGTTACCAACCGTATCTAAACATGCAGTCTCCACATGCACTGTTACCAACCGTATCTAAACATGCAGTCTCCACATGCACTGTTACCAACCGTATCTAAACATGCAGTCTCCACATGCACTGTTACCAACCGTATCTAAACATGCAGTCTCCACATGCACTGTTACCAACCGTATCTAAACATGCAGTCTCCACATGCACTGTTACCAACCGTATCTAAACATGCAGTCTCCACATGCACTGTTACCAACCGTATCTAAACATGCAGTCTCCACATGCACTGTTACCAACCGTATCTAAACATGCAGTCTCCACATGCACTGTTACCAACCGTATCTAAACATGCAGTCTCCACATGCACTGTTACCAACCGTATCTAAACATGCAGTCTCCACATGCACTGTTACCAACCGTATCTAAACATGCAGTCTCCACATGCACTGTTACCAACCGTATCTAAACATGCAGTCTCCACATGCACTGTTACCAACCGTATCTAAACATGCAGTCTCCACATGCACTGTTACCAACCGTATCTAAACATGCAGTCTCCACATGCACTGTTACCAACCGTATCTAAACATGCAGTCTCCACATGCACTGTTACCAACCGTATCTAAACATGCAGTCTCCACATGCACTGTTACCAACCGTATCTAAACATGCAGTCTCCACATGCACTGTTACCAACCGTATCTAAACATGCAGTCTCCACATGCACTGTTACCAACCGTATCTAAACATGCAGTCTCCACATGCACTGTTACCAACCGTATCTAAACATGCAGTCTCCACATGCACTGTTACCAACCGTATCTAAACATGCAGTCTCCACATGCACTGTTACCAACCGTATCTAAACATGCAGTCTCCACATGCACTGTTACC
>NC_136810.1:892491-929712 GCF_951216825.1 Electrona antarctica | reverse complement strand
CAGTGGTAAGGGGTCGACACTATGGCAGGTATAATCTTCAGTGGTAAGGGGTCGACACTATGGCAGGTATAATCTTCAGTGCCACCTGGTGAACACCAGGCCCTCGTTGCCACCGAAGCCCATTACAAATAAAAGAAAGACAATTAAATTATATTGTGCATGTAATGTGCATGTCATCACCTGCACACCAGATTAAAGAAAATTTCAAAATATGGATTAATTTGAAAAAAAAGAAGGCGTCCAAAGGCGCCATTGGCACTCTACGCCACCAGGGGGAGGCGTCCAAAGGCGTCCACTCTACGCCACCAGGGGGAGGCGTCCAAAGGCGTCCACTCTACGCCACCAGGGGGAGGCGTCCAAAGGCGTCCACTCTACGCCACCAGGGGGAGGCGTCCAAAGGCGTCCACTCTACGCCACCAGGGGGAGGCGTCCAAAGGCGTCCCGTGGCATGGAGTGAGTTAAATGTTGGGACATGTGGAGTTTGCTTTGGAGTTGCCCCAAACTGCAAGTGCACATTTGAGTGCGGAGTCTGCTATAAACACAACACGAGATACTGTATATAGCTAGATAGCTACAAACACAACACGAGATCACAACACTGGTATCGGTATCGGCTAACACAGAAATTGTGGTATCGGGATCGGAAACGAAAAAAGTGTATCGGGACATCCCTAGTGTTCTTGGTGCGTATCTTTGTTGCTGCGACGGCAGAATTCAACCTTCAACACAAGAAATTCACAACATAATGTGGCTGGAATGCTTATTTCTTTACTTCATACAGAAAGCAGAAACAGACTGAGTTTCTCATGTGAAAAGAGTTTTACAGTCTTTTAACCAATTTAAACCTGAGGCCGATTCTTAAAAAAAAGAGGCTTCTAAATCCTGACAGCTTTCTGAAATACCTATGTTTCTGTGTCAGTGGTGCTCAATGTTTCTGTGTCAGTGGTGCTCAATGTTTCTGTGTCAGTGGTGCTCAATGTTTCTATGTCAGTGGTGCTCAACCTTTAACCATGTTTCTATGTCAGTGGTGCTCAACCTTTAACCATGTTTCTATGTCAGTGGTGCTCAACCTTTATCCTGTAACCTTTAAACCCTGTTTCTATGTCAGTGGTGCTCAACCTTTTTCAAGTCAAGGACCTCCAGAATTATCTGTATTTGGCCACCGACCCCAATCTGAAAATATGTTGTTCCAGGGACCCCCCAGAAGCAAAGATTTGAGTTAAAAACGTTCGCTCTGAAAGAATATATATTCAAAGATTTGCACCACAATTTTATGATTTTTCAAAGAAATAGCAGATCTACAAGCTCGTAGTGCGGCACCGGGTGCCGCGCTACGAGCTTGTAGATCTGCTATTTTTCAATAGCTAAAAGTATAACATAATGCTTAAAACACCAAAAGCGGTTCCCGTCCTGACTGTGTTAAACAGGACTGTATTTTGAGAAATTCTTGCCGTTTGAGGCTTGGTGTCCAGTTTGTCGTTATGGGGTGCATATATACTTAGTTTAGACTAGTCATTGGTTAGACATGTGTTAAGGTTAGGTTTAGGTGTGCTGCCCCGTGGGAGGTTAGGTTTAGAGATAGGTTGTAGTTGTAGGACTAATTACTGGTCTAACCAATGACTAGTCTAAACCAAGTACTGTCTAAACTAAAGTTGAAGCTGTCAAAACAATTCCACATATTTTTGCAGAACCAGGACAGAGGGACGGCGAGGCCCGTCTGGGTTAATTCCTACCTTCCAGGAAGTCCCTCTTGTCTGCCACGAAGGAGGGCCTCCTCCGAGCCTCCACTGAACCGCAACGCAAGCTATTAGCGTTAGCGTTAGCGTTAGCGTTAGCGACGGTGAAGTTCCCGGAAACGTCCAGGCGAACCTTTGGGTCTGTGTGCGTGCAGCGGTGAGACAGACAGACAGACAGACAGACAGACAGACAGACAGACAGACAGACAGACAGACAGACAGACAGACAGACAGACAGACAGACAGACAGACAGACAGACAGGGCATAGATCAGGACACACAGAAAGCAAAAAAAGCAGAACGTGAACTCTCAGGAAACCATTACAGCAGAGAGCAGGTCTCTGGTTCCTCTGAGACAGTCACAGACGCCACTTGCACTTACATCCAACAGAGGCCAGTGTACTGTACGGTGCAGAGTGATGCCTATTGGAATCATGCTTTGGTCATTCTGATCAAAGACAAGCCTCCAGTCTACACGACCGACCGACCGCGGCACAAAGGAGCGTGGCGAGGCTACCGTTCTCCTGGACGGGCGAGACGGACCGGAGGTGAGGTCACCTATCTCACTACCGTAGCCCGCGGCCCGTGGCCGGCGGCCCGCGGCGTGGCCGCGCCACAACAATGACATCAAAGAAGTCGTCTCGGGACAACATGCATGTTTTATTTTATTTCCCCCGAGCAGCTGCTGCTCGCTTAGCGGCTGTTTCCTGCGAGGGAGATCTCAGCCCGACGCGCTCCAATAGGAACCGACAGGGCCTGGTTCTGCTCCAATAGGAACCGACAGGGCCTGGTTCTGCTGTCTGTAACGGATGGTTAACTCGTTCTGGACGGGGAACCACCTTTTGGTCCCCTTTGGATCTTTAGCTATTGAAAAATAGCAGACCTACAAGCTCGTAGCGCGGCACCGAGTGCCGCGCTACATTTTTGGGGTCTTTGAAAATTGAATGAAATATTGAGCACCACTGATATAGAAAGGTTTCTCATCAGTGGTGCTCAATATTTTATTAAATTTCGCCGTCAGGACTAAATGAGTTAACGTTCTCGGGTTGGAAGGGTTCTCTCCGATCGGGGGCGTGGCCGGTCGGGGGGCATGGCCGGTCGGGGGCGTGGCCGGTCGGGGGCATGGCCGGTCGGGGGGCATGGCCGGTCGGGGGCGTGGCCGGTCGGCAGCCGCTGATGAACCGAGACAGTGAAGAGAAGAAAGTTAGCTTTCCTTTTTTTTTTATCCCTTTTTTTCTTTTGTATTCAAAGGTTAGGAATGAAGCGCTTTGTTCAGGGAGACGGGAGGGATAATAAAACATGAATTATATGTAGCTGAGTGGTTGATAAAAGGTACTGATGTCAGAGTTGGCCGGTCCGTATCCTTGGGCTATGATGGTACTAAAGTTACGTTCACTAACTTGAATTTAAATATTCGCCTCGGTTCGTCCAGTTTGTGTTGCGTCAGGTCGCGCCGCGCCCGTTCGCGGCGCTCGTGCAACTTCCCGTCTTTGCATTGACTTTGTATGTAATCTAAACATCCAAGTCTGAACGCACCTTAACACGTCCAAGTGTCTCATCGGGACCCCAGATTCTAAAACTGTATGAACATATCAACTCGAACCCCAGCATGCCTATTCTAGGGAACATTTAGCCAAAAATAGCCAATCTATAACTTCACAACGTGTCACAGCGGTGACAACGCAACACGTTTTGAGCTTGTAGATCGGCTATTTTGTGAAGAGATTTTGTGCAGACAAAGGACAAAGCAATGAAAGTACAGTTGTAACTCAGGTCCATTTTTGGTCATTTCTCGACCGTTTCGGACGCGGGAAGGCTCACCGGAAACCGGGCCGCCCCCCTGGCGCGTTCCTGTGGGTCTGGATGTCCCCGGGGACCCACAGGGACCCTCACACGGTAACTCTGTCATTTCTCAATGTTTTTCGGATGCGGGGTGGCTCGCCGTAACCGGGCCGCCCCGTGAAGAGATGTAAAGATGTAAATCCAATACAGCTCAATATTGTGTGATGGATTCACTCACCCGTTGCTTTCTTTGGTAGGGCACTTGCTTTCTTTGAGGTCATCCTCTGAGCCCTTCTGAGCATCATTAGGGCAGTGTGACTGTCACTGAAGCCCCTGCAACAATGACAACAATGTTCTGGTATTCCACAGGGCTCAATTCTTGGTCGTATATTGTTCTCCCTGTACGTACGTACATACTGCCGCTGGGAGAACTTATTACAAATCACGGAGTGAATTTCCATTTCTATGCTGATGATACCCAACTATATCTCTCTGTAGCTCCAGATGATCCCTGTGCTTTAGACCCGTTGTTGACCTGTCTGTCTGTCTGTCTGTCTGTCTGTCTGTCTGTCTGTCTGTCTGTCTGTCTGTCTGTCTGTCTGTCTGTCTGTCTGTCTGTCTGTCTGTCTGTCTGTCATGTCTGGCATCAAATGCTGGATGAGTGAGAACTTTCTCAAGCTAAATGAGGAGAAGACAGAAGTTCTCATAATCGGTTCTAGTGAGCAGAAATAATCAATAATAAGCAGACTTGCCAACCTGACTTTTCTGGACTGCCTATAGGAAAACAACTGACAGATTACAACTTGTCCAAAATGCGGCAGACAGAGTTTTAACTAAAACTAAGATGAGAGAACATATTACTGCAGTTTTAGCTTCACTGCACTGGCTTCCGGTTGTTTAGGATTGATTTTAAAACTCTTTTACTTGTTTATAAAGCTCTCAATGGTCTCGTACCTTCCTACCTACATGATTGCCTGTCTAAATATGTCCCAAACCTTCCTACCTACATGACTGCCTGCCTAAATATGTCCCAAACCTCCTACCTACATGACTGCCAGCCTAAATTTGTCCCAAACCTTCCTACCTACATGACTGCCTGCCTAAATTTGTCCCAAACCTTCCTACCTACATGACTGCCTGCCTAAATTTGTCCCAAACCTTCCTACCTACATGACTGCCAGCCTACATTTGTCCCAAACCTTCCTACCTACATGACTGCCTGCCTAAATTTGTCCCAAACCTTCCTACCTACATGACTGCCTGCCTACATTTGTCCCAAACCTTCCTACCTACATGACTGCCTGCCTACATTTGTCCCAAACCTTCCTACCTACATGACTGCCTGCCTAAATATATCCCAAACCTTCCTACCTACATGACTGCCTGCCTAAATATATCCCAAACCTTCCTACCTACATGACTGCCTGCCTAAATTTGTCCCAAACCTTCCTACCTACATGACTGCCTGCCTAAATTTGTCCCAAACCTTCCTACCTACATGACTGCCTGCCTAAATATGTCCCAAACCTTCCTACCTACATGACTGCCTGCCTAAATATGTCCCAAACCTTCCTACCTACATGACTGCCTGCCTAAATATGTCCCAAACCGCCCCCTAAGGTCTTCCACTGCTGGCCTGCGCGCTGTGCCTTAAAACATGGCAACTAGGGGGGACCCCCGGAATGCTTTGTCCATGTATCGCGACACCACCCCCCCCCCCCCCCCCCCCCATATATCCTTGCTTGTCGATTGAAAAGTCAACATTTCTTCACAAAATGAAGATAATGATAATTTGAATATTCACCATTCTTCCAGAATCTTCTCTGATCTTTCAGAGACACCATCAGGCACTGATGTGGAGGCAGGAGACCTGATCCTGTCACCATGAAGACATTCACCAAAACACACATTAGAAGATCTTAGTTACATTTTCTCTAGATCAAATATGAGTGACTGTCGTAAACGATACACAGACACCTCCCCCGACAATATCACCCAGACAGTTTGTTTAAATTACAACAATTCTTATATGAGACGATTTGAACCTATATACTGCCTCCTGCTGGACGCAGAGCCAACCGCAGACTGCCGAGCCTATTTCAATGCAGCACACGCTGGACTGACATCCTGTCTGGGCGTCCATCTTTAATGCTGAATAAATAGCATCAATGCTAGCGAGCTAAAATGAAGCCATCCTTGCTCTAGAAAGCACCAATGCTTCCTGCATCTAAACCACCGGATAATCAGCAAAGACCTCCGAACATTGCGCGTTTTATCCAAACCATGGAGAGCTCCGTAGATTTCGAGTTATTCAGCTTTTTAGTCAGCCTGTATAATGGGAGGTGGACGGCAGCGCGGTATTACATATTGCACTGTAGCTTACCTGTTGGCGTTCTCTGGGTAAACTCTCTGTCCTGGAGCCTCCATCTCCTCCCCAGCGACCCAAGCCTGTCTGAGTCTCCGCGAGGGCCCGGGTGGTGGGAGTCTGAACTGGGACGGAAGACGCTAAAAAATACATACAGTCGTTACTTAGATGGTGCATTATAATGTAATATTATTACTGTACTTTCTGTATTACATTCTGGCTGTTTGTGGAAGAAACCTGTATTTTCATACAGCAGTTTACTTTTATTTCTGCATTAGTATTTTCTTTCTTTCTCTTTCTTTCTTTCTTTCTATAGTATCACAGCATAGGGAGATTTGTCATACAGTGAAGGCTAGGGCATTCACTTCTAGTCATTTGTTTGTACATTTTAAAAGTGTGTACATTGGTGACTATAACTATAATCTACCTGATCTTGAGGCCTACAGAATCGAAAAAACAAAAACAAAATGTATTTTATTTTATTTATTTATCAACTAGTCAACTAGTACCAACAAGGTCGACTAGTGGATTTACTAGTGGACTAGTCGAATAGTGGAATAGTCGACTAGTCGAATAGTCGACTAGTCGAATAGTCGACTAGTCGAATAGTCGACCAGTTGAATAGTCGACCAGTCGAATAGTCGACCAGTCGAATAGTCGACCAGTTGAATAGTCGACCAGTTGAACAGTCGACCAGTTGAACAGTCGACCAGTTGAACAGTCGACCAGTTGAACAGTCGACCAGTTGAATAGTCGACCAGTTGAATAGTCGACCAGTTGAATAGTCGACCAGTTGAATAGTCGACCAGTTGAATAGTCGACCAGTTGAATAGTCGACCAGTTGAATAGTCGACCAGTTGAATAGTCGACCAGTTGAATAGTCGACCAGTTGAATAGTCGACCAGTTGAATAGTCCACCAGTTGAATAGTCCACCAGTTGAATAGTCCACCAGTTGAATAGTCGACCAGTTGAATAGTCGACCAGTTGAATAGTCGACCAGTTGAATAGTCGACCAGTTGCTTAAAGCCCTAAACTAGTCCAGTATAGTACTAGTAGTAGTATACTACTAGGGCAGGCTATTATTGGAAGGGGAATGGTCGAAATGTGTCCTAATGGTTTTCCTTACAGTAAAGAAACCAGCTGAGTACTTTACAATACGCTACTCTTTGACTTTATCTGATGGAATTCATTACACACACATCAGGTCCTCGTATACTCTCACTGGAGTACCTCGTATACTCTGGAGTACCTCGTATACTCACTGGAGTACCTCGTATACTCTGGAGTACCTCGTATACTCTCACTGGAGTACCTGGTATACTCTCACTGGAGTACCTCGTATACTCTCACTGGAGTACCTCATATACTCTCACTGGAGTACCTCATATACTCTCACTGGAGTACCTCGTATACTCACTGGAGTACCTCGTATACTCTCACTGGAGTACCTCATATACTCTCACTGGAGTACCTGGTATACTCTCACTGGAGTACCTCGTATACTCACTGGAGTACCTCGTATACTCTCACTGGAGTACCTCATATACTCTCACTGGAGTACCTCGTATACTCACTGGAGTACCTCGTATACTCTCACTGGAGTACCTCATATACTCTCACTGGAGTACCTCATATACTCTCACTGGAGTACCTCGTATACTCACTGGAGTACCTCGTATACTCTCACTGGAGTACCTCATATACTCTCACTGGAGTACCTCATATACTCTCACTGGAGTACCTCGTATACTCTCACTGGAGTACCTCATATACCCTCACTGGAGTACCTTGTATACTCTCACTGGAGTACCTCATATACTCTCAATGGAGTACCTCGTATACTCTCACTGGAGTACCTCGTATACTCTCACTGGAGTACCTCGTATACTCTCACTGGAGTACCTCGTATACTCACTGGAGTACCTCGTATACTCCCACTGGAGTACCTCGTATACTCTCACTGGAGTACCTCGTATACTCTGACTGGAGTACCTCGTATACCCTCACTGGAGTACCTCGTATACTCCCACTGGAGTACCTCGTATACTCACTGGAGTACCTCGTATACTCACTAGAGTACCTCGTATACCCTCACTGGAGTACCTCGTATACTCACTGGAGTACCTCGTATACTCACTAGAGTACCTCGTATACCCTCACTGGAGTACCTCGTATACTCTCACTGGAGTACCTCGTATACTCTCACTGGAGTACCTCGTATACTCTCACTGGAGTACGAGGACTACAGGCTAATTGAAGTTGCAGAGCTGTGTGTGTGTGTGTGTGTGTGTGTGTGTGTGTGTGTGTGTGTGTGTGTGTGTGTGTGTGTGTGTGTGTGTGTGTGTGTGTGTGTGTGTGTGTCCTCCTTCCAGCTCTGCTCAGGATGCGGAGCTTTGATGAGAGAATTAGACCGTCTGTTCTCTGTCTAGCCCATTGAGACCTCTACTAAATGTCTTCTAAATCCTGACAGGTTTCTGAAAAACAATCATGTTTCTATGTCAGCGGTTCTCAAAGTTTTTCATGTCAAGGACCGTCCCCAGAATGATATGTAATTGGCCGCAGACCCCCCCCCCCCCCCCCCCCCATCTCAAAATATGTTGTTCTAGGGACGACCCACCGCAGAAGCAAAGATTTGAGTTAAAAAAATTTCGCCGTGAAAGAATATATATTCAAAGATTTGCGCCACATTTGAACAATTTCTCAAAAATAGCAGGCCTACAAGCTTGAAAAACAGCAGATCTACAAGCTCGTAGCGCGGCACTCGGTGCCGCGCTACGAGCTTGTAGATCTGCTGTTTTTCAACAGCTATGAGGTTTAAAATAAGGGTTGAAGTGGTTAAACGCTATAGTGACACAGACGCGTCCTCCTCGGGTCTGACTGGGCTAGACTAACATCCACACATGAAGCCCACCTTGCAGAGAGAATGATATACTACAACGAGGGTGTTTTTGTAATCCCAAAGAATGTCCATAAGTCAAACACTTATGACTTAATGACTCTCAAGATCACATTTTCTCCGCCATGGAGGTGCTAAATTGTTCGTCCTCCCTCTTTGATGTGTCAGCCTCAACGCTGCCACTAGGGGGGCCGCGTGGCGGCAGCTGCAATGCATCAGCTAGCTGCTAGCCATATACCGCCAGCCTAGCATGATGATGTACAGCTGCGACGCATCAGCTACCTATACCGCCAGGCGCCAGCCTAGCATGATGATGTACAGCTGCGACGCATCAGCTAGCTGCTAGCCATATACCGCCAGCCTAGCATGATGATGTACAGCTGCAACGCATCAGCTACCTATACCGCCATATACCGCCAGCCTAGCATGATGATGTACAGCTGCGACGCATCAGCTAGCTGCTAGCCGTACCGTCAGCCTAGCATGATGATGTACAGCTGCAACGCATCAGCTACCTATACCGCCATATACCGCCAGCCTAGCATGATGATGTACAGCTGTGACGCATCAGCTAGCTGCTAGCCGTACCGTCAGCCTAGCATGATGATGTACAGCTGCGACGCATCAGCTAGCTGCTAGCCGTACCGTCAGCCTAGCATGATGATGTACAGCTGCGACGCATCAGCTAGCTGCTAGCCGTACCGTCAGCCTAGCATGATGATGTACAGCTGCGACGCATCAGCTAGCTGCTAGCCGTACCGTCAGCCTAGCATGATGATGTACAGCTGCGACGCATCAGCTAGCTGCTAGCCGTACCGCCAGCCTAGCATGATGATGTACAGCGCTCCAAAGAAAATAACCAGTTAGCGCTAAGGGTGGTTAGGGTTGGAGGCAGTGTTGATTTCGTCGACTAATGCTGCATTCACATGGAATCAGGCTAGCGGTAGACAGTAAACAGACTTCATGTTAGTGGACGGGAGCAGGGCGGTAAACGGAGCAGGACCGCCCGGCAGCCCGCCAGCTAAACCGGCGACGGAAACGGCAGACAGAATCAATGTTAACATATGTAATCTTTTTAGGGTTTTTGCCGTTTACCGCTTGCCTAATTGCATGTGAATGCAGCATTATACCATGACGAAAAATGTTCGTCGACTACCTTTTTTTCACATCACGTCGCAGTGCGTTGCCCGCCAAAATACTTTTTAGTCCAATAAATGACCTAATGTAGATTTAGTCGACTAAAAACATTTAGTCGACACTAAAAGATTCCGGGTGACTGAAATGTGACCAAAACTAAATTAAACTATTCAAGAGACTATAGGGCAGTATTATGTGTGTCTTAAGTACCAGGTCTTATGACTTAACTTAAGACCTGGAGGCGTGATCAATGCCATTTGGCTATTCTGAGTGGCCAAACAGCATTGACCACGCCTCCAGGTCTTAAGTTAAGTAATAAGACCTGGTACTTAAGACACGCATAATACTGCCCTATATGACTAAGACTCAAATATACATTTGCTGCCAAAAACAACACTATAGTGTTGGAGGGGGTGGGGGGTCGTGGTTGGGGGGGGGGGGGGTTGGGGGGGAGGGGGGGCTCGTTTAAGGACAGGCACTCTGGGTGAAAAATGACATCTGCTGGTGCAGAGGAAGCTCGAAGCCCTCCAGGAAATAATTGTGTTTTTCAAGAGAATAAATGTGAAGATTAATAATGGAAATGTAGACAGGGCCCTGGAGGGAGGAATGAGGGACGCGTACAGGGCAGTAACTTTACTGTCTGCAGGCCGACAGGGGAAGGTACCGTACATTATATATATATATATATATATATATACAGCTCACTAAAAGATACACTGCTAGGTTAAGGTAGGCAAACTCACACATTCACCACACAATTCAACCACAGTTAATCTTTTAAAAATAATGATCACTATATGCCAGGATTTTCCCCAAGTTCAACCCTTATTTTGAAGATCCAAAACACCGCGACTGGAACCGGATGTTGACTGAATGGTGTGTGTGTTTTGTGGGATCGGTTGTTGATGTTTCACTAGCCAATGAGAAGTACAGGGCGGCGCCATTACAGTGACCGCTAGGCTCCGTGCAATAAGCCTCGTTTTGACCAGAAATGCCGCCTGGGACGGGGATTTGGAGCCTCCCACCGCCTGCACTACCTGCGGAGGCCAGCCCTTTAACCATCTTGGAAGCTGACATGCGCAGAGCCTTCCAGCGGGTGAATACCCGCGAAGCCGTTGGTCCCGACGGCATCCCAGGCCGGGTGCTGAAGGTATGTGCAGCCCGAGACGCTGCGTGGCTAAAGCGGAAAGTATCATCAGGGACATTCACCACCCCAGCCACAGCCTGTTCAAGCCGCTGCCGCACCCACGGCCAGGCAAGCGATTCAGGAGCATCGGGAGCTGTACTACCAGACTCTTGAACAGCTTTTACTTGTCAGCAATCAGACTGCTGAACAAGAGCTAAGTTTTGTCGCACTGAACTGAACTGATTCGTGCTCAAATAGGGACTCTTTTTGTTATAGCCTAGTCGTACTTTGATGAATTGAACATTGTGGACCCTATTGGAAACAAGTGTAATGCTTAATTGGGTCGTCCACTCACAGTTAACAGCCTTTGTATTGAGTTTGTGCTTGAAATGTACTGTAATTCTGCAAACTGTTAATACATTTTTCAATCAATCAATCAAAAACATACATGCACCCATGACAAACTTGTATTTATTTTGCACTCACTTTGTTATGTCATGCACTTTATGTTCTTCTCTCTCTACCTTTAACTGCAATATGAGCCTGCAGCACAACCAAGTTTTTCACCCACCTTACTTGTAATGTGATGTGACAATAAAGATTGATTCTGATTCTGATTCTAATTCTGTCATGATGCAACCAGACACTATAAAGATCCAAGATGCAAAGCTGCACACGCCCACAGATCTGGTGAGGGTTTCACACACGCATTATTTTTGCAGGCATTCGTCACACGCACTGAGTCTAGTTCAGCCGTTATACTACACTCTGCTACATACATACTGTTACTGTTACATACTGTACACTCACACTCACATTGCAACATACATACTGTTACTGTTACATACTGTTACTGTTACACTACACTCACATTGCAACATGCATACTGTAGATTATAGTATATAGTAGACTATAGTATAATACAGTAGACTCAATCACATAGCTGGAATAAATGTCTTGCAGGGCCAGTGTTACAGTAAGTGTTAATAAATGCCTTGCAGGGTCAGTGTTAATAAATGCCTTGCAGGGTCAGTGTTACAGTAAGTGTTAATAAATGCCTTGCAGGGTCAGTGTTAATAAATGCCTTGCAGGGCCAGTGTTAATAAATGCCTTGCAGGGTCAGTGTTAATAAATGCCTTGCAGGGTCAGTGTTAATAAATGCCTTGCAGGGTCAGTGTTAATAAATGCCTTGCAGGGTCAGTGTTAATAAATGCCTTGCAGGGTCAGTGTTAATAAATGCCTTGCAGGGTTAGTGTTAATAAATGCCTTGCAGGGTCAGTGTTAATAAATGCCTTGCAGGGTCAGTGTTAATAAATGCCTTGCAGGGTCAGTGTTAATAAATGCCTTGCAGGGTCAGTGTTAATAAATGCCTTGCAGGGTCAGTGTTACAGTAAGTGTTAATAAATGCCTTGCAGGGTCAGTGTTAATAAATGCCTTGCAGGGTCAGTGTTAATAAATGCCTTGCAGGGTCAGTGTTAATAAATGCCTTGCAGGGCCAGTGTTAATAAATGCCTTGCAGGGTCAGTGTTAATAAATGCCTTGCAGGGTCAGTGTTACAGTAAGTGTTAATAAATGCCTTGCAGGGTCAGTGTTACAGTCAGTGTTAATAAATGCCTTGCAGGGTCAGTGTTAATAAATGCCTTGCAGGGTCAGTGTTAATAAATGCCTTGCAGGGTCAGTGTTAATAAATGCCTTGCAGGGTTAGTGTTAATAAATGCCTTGCAGGGTCAGTGTTAATAAATGCCTTGCAGGGTTAGTGTTAATAAATGCCTTGCAGGGTCAGTGTTAATAAATGCCTTGCAGGGTCAGTGTTAATAAATGCCTTGCAGGGTCAGTGTTACAGTAAGTGTTAATAAATGCCTTGCAGGGTCAGTGTTACAGTCAGTGTTAATAAATGCCTTGCAGGGTCAGTGTTAATAAATGCCTTGCAGGGTCAGTGTTAATAAATGCCTTGCAGGGTCAGTGTTAATAAATGCCTTGCAGGGTTAGTGTTAATAAATGCCTTGCAGGGTCAGTGTTAATAAATGCCTTGCAGGGTCAGTGTTAATAAATGCCTTGCAGGGTCAGTGTTAATAAATGCCTTGCAGGGTCAGTGTTAATAAATGCCTTGCAGGGTCAGTGTTAATAAATGCCTTGCAGGGCCAGTGTTAATAAATGCCTTGCAGGGTCAGTGTTAATAAATGCCTTGCAGGGTCAGTGTTAATAAATGCCTTGCAGGGTCAGTGTTAATAAATGCCTTGCAGGGTCAGTGTTAATAAATGCCTTGCAGGGTCAGTGTTAATAAATGCCTTGCAGGGTCAGTGTTAATAAATGCCTTGCAGGGTCAGTGTTAATAAATGCCTTGCAGGGTCAGTGTTACAGTAAGTGTTAATAAATGCCTTGCAGGGTCAGTGTTACAGTAAGTGTTAATAAATGCCTTGCAGGGTCAGTGTTACAGTAAGTGTTAATAAATGCCTTGCAGGGTCAGTGTTACAGTAAGTGTTAATAAATGCCTTGCAGGGTCAGTGTTACAGTAAGTGTTAATAAATGCCTTGCAGGGTCAGTGTTACAGTAAGTGTTAATAAATGCCTTGCAGGGTCAGTGTTAATAAATGCCTTGCAGGGTCAGTGTTAATAAATTCCTTGCAGGGTCAGTGTTAATAAATGCCTTGCAGGGTCAGTGTTACAGTAAGTGTTAATAAATGCCTTGCAGGGTCAGTGTTACAGTAAGTGTTAATAAATGCCTTGCAGGGTCAGTGTTACAGTAAGTGTTAATAAATGCCTTGCAGGGTCAGTGTTACAGTAAGTGTTAATAAATGCCTTGCAGGGTCAGTATTACAGTAAGTGTTAATAAATGCCTTGCAGGGTCAGTGTTAATAAATGCCTTGCAGGGTCAGTGTTAATAAATTCCTTGCAGGGTCAGTGTTAATAAATGACTTGCAGGGTCAGTGTTAATAAATTCCTTGCAGGGTCAGTGTTAATAAATGACTTGCAGGGTCAGTGTTAATAAATGCCTTGCAGGGTCAGTGTTAATAAATGCCTTGCAGGGTCAGTGTTAATAAATGCCTTGCAGGGCCAGTGTTAATAAATGCCTTGCAGGGTCAGTGTTAATAAATGCCTTGCAGGGTCAGTGTTAATAAATGCCTTGCAGGGTCAGTGTTAATAAATGCCTTGCAGGGTCAGTGTTAATAAATGCCTTGCAGGGTCAGTGTTAATAAATGCCTTGCAGGGTCAGTGTTAATAAATGCCTTGCAGGGTCAGTGTTACAGTAAGTGTTAATAAATGCCTTGCAGGGTCAGTGTTACAGTAAGTGTTAATAAATGCCTTGCAGGGTCAGTGTTAATAAATGCCTTGCAGGGTCAGTGTTAATAAATGCCTTGCAGGGTCAGTGTTACAGTAAGTGTTAATAAATGCCTTGCAGGGTCAGTGTTACAGTAAGTGTTAATAAATGCCTTGCAGGGTCAGTGTTAATAAATGCCTTGCAGGGTCAGTGTTAATAAATGCCTTGCAGGGTCAGTGTTAATAAATGCCTTGCAGGGTCAGTGTTAATAAATGCCTTGCAGGGCCAGTGTTACAGTAAGTGTTAATAAATGCCTTGCAGGGTCAGTGTTAATAAATGCCTTGCAGGGTCAGTGTTAATAAATGCCTTGCAGGGTCAGTGTTAATAAATGCCTTGCAGGGTCAGTGTTAATAAATGCCTTGCAGGGTCAGTGTTAATAAATGCCTTGCAGGGTCAGTGTTAATAAATGCCTTGCAGGGTCAGTGTTAATAAATGCCTTGCAGGGTCAGTGTTAATAAATGCCTTGCAGGGTCAGTGTTAATAAATGCCTTGCAGGGTCAGTGTTAATAAATGCCTTGCAGGGTCAGTGTTACAGTAAGTGTTAATAAATGCCTTGCAGGGCCAGTGTTAATAAATGCCTTGCAGGGTCAGTGTTAATAAATGCCTTGCAGGGTCAGTGTTAATAAATGCCTTGCAGGGTCAGTGTTAATAAATGCCTTGCAGGGTCAGTGTTAATAAATGCCTTGCAGGGTCAGTGTTAATAAATGCCTTGCAGGGTCAGTGTTACAGTAAGTGTTAATAAATGCCTTGCAGGGCCAGTGTTAATAAATGCCTTGCAGGGTCAGTGTTAATAAATGCCTTGCAGGGTCAGTGTTAATAAATGCCTTGCAGGGTCAGTGTTAATAAATGCCTTGCAGGGTCAGTGTTAATAAATGCCTTGCAGGGTCAGTGTTAATAAATGCCTTGCAGGGTCAGTGTTAATAAATGCCTTGCAGGGTCAGTATTACAGTAAGTGTTAATAAATGCCTTGCAGGGTCAGTGTTACAGTAAGTGTTAATAAATGCCTTGCAGGGTCAGTGTTACAGTAAGTGTTAATAAATGCCTTGCAGGGCCAGTGTTAATAAATGCCTTGCAGGGTCAGTGTTAATAAATGCCTTGCAGGGTCAGTGTTAATAAATGCCTTGCAGGGTCAGTGTTACAGTAAGTGTTAATAAATGCCTTGCAGGGTCAGTGTTACAGTAAGTGTTAATAAATGCCTTGCAGGGTCAGTGTTAATAAATGCCTTGCAGGGTCAGTGTTAATAAATGCCTTGCAGGGTCAGTGTTAATAAATGCCTTGCAGGGTCAGTGTTAATAAATGCCTTGCAGGGCCAGTGTTACAGTAAGTGTTAATAAATGCCTTGCAGGGTCAGTGTTAATAAATGCCTTGCAGGGTCAGTGTTAATAAATGCCTTGCAGGGTCAGTGTTAATAAATGCCTTGCAGGGTCAGTGTTAATAAATGCCTTGCAGGGTCAGTGTTAATAAATGCCTTGCAGGGTCAGTGTTAATAAATGCCTTGCAGGGTCAGTGTTAATAAATGCCTTGCAGGGTCAGTGTTAATAAATGCCTTGCAGGGTCAGTGTTAATAAATGCCTTGCAGGGTCAGTGTTAATAAATGCCTTGCAGGGTCAGTGTTAATAAATGCCTTGCAGGGTCAGTGTTAATAAATGCCTTGCAGGGTCAGTGTTAATAAATGCCTTGCAGGGTCAGTGTTAATAAATGCCTTGCAGGGTCAGTGTTAATAAATGCCTTGCAGGGTCAGTGTTAATAAATGCCTTGCAGGGTCAGTGTTAATAAATGCCTTGCAGGGTCAGTGTTACAGTAAGTGTTAATAAATGCCTTGCAGGGCCAGTGTTAATAAATGCCTTGCAGGGTCAGTGTTAATAAATGCCTTGCAGGGTCAGTGTTAATAAATGCCTTGCAGGGTCAGTGTTAATAAATGCCTTGCAGGGTCAGTGTTAATAAATGCCTTGCAGGGTCAGTGTTAATAAATGCCTTGCAGGGTCAGTGTTACAGTAAGTGTTAATAAATGCCTTGCAGGGTCAGTGTTACAGTAAGTGTTAATAAATGCCTTGCAGGGCCAGTGTTAATAAATGCCTTGCAGGGTCAGTGTTAATAAATGCCTTGCAGGGTCAGTGTTAATAAATGCCTTGCAGGGTCAGTGTTAATAAATGCCTTGCAGGGTCAGTGTTAATAAATGCCTTGCAGGGTCAGTGTTAATAAATGCCTTGCAGGGTCAGTATTACAGTAAGTGTTAATAAATGCCTTGCAGGGTCAGTGTTACAGTAAGTGTTAATAAATGCCTTGCAGGGTCAGTGTTACAGTAAGTGTTAATAAATGCCTTGCAGGGTCAGTGTTAATAAATGCCTTGCAGGGTCAGTGTTAATAAATGCCTTGCAGGGTCAGTGTTAATAAATGCCTTGCAGGGCCAGTGTTAATAAATGCCTTGCAGGGTCAGTGTTAATAAATGCCTTGCAGGGCCAGTGTTAATAAATGCCTTGCAGGGTCAGTGTTAATAAATGCCTTGCAGGGTCAGTGTTAATAAATGCCTTGCAGGGTCAGTATTACAGTAAGTGTTAATAAATGCCTTGCAGGGTCAGTGTTACAGTAAGTGTTAATAAATGCCTTGCAGGGTCAGTGTTACAGTAAGTGTTAATAAATGCCTTGCAGGGTCAGTGTTAATAAATGCCTTGCAGGGTCAGTGTTAATAAATGCCTTGCAGGGTCAGTGTTAATAAATGCCTTGCAGGGTCAGTGTTAATAAATGCCTTGCAGGGTCAGTGTTAATAAATGCCTTGCAGGGTCAGTGTTAATAAATGCCTTGCAGGGTCAGTGTTAATAAATGCCTTGCAGGGTCAGTGTTAATAAATGCCTTGCAGGGTCAGTGTTAATAAATGCCTTGCAGGGTCAGTGTTAATAAATGCCTTGCAGGGTCAGTGTTAAGTGTTAATAAATGCCTTGCAGGGCCAGTGTTATACAGTAAGTGTGTATGTTAATTTAACTGGGAGTGAAATTGACAGACATTGCAGATTGAGCTCACCTTTGGACAGGCCGTCGGGGAGGAGACAGGAGGACGTCTGGGAAGGACGTCTTCTGTCCCCATGAGGGGCAGCCAGTCTGGAGGACGTCTGGGAAGGACGTCTTCTGTCCCCATGAGGGGCAGCCAGTCTGGAGGACGTCTGGGGAGGACGTCGTCTGTCCCCATGAGGGGCAGCCAGTCTGGAGGACGTCTGGGGAGGGTGTCGTCTGTCCCCATGAGGGGCAGCCAGTCTGGAGGACGTCTGGGGAGGGTGTCGTCTGTCCCCATGAGGGGCAGCCAGTCTGGAGGACGTCTGGGGAGGGTGTCGTCTGTCCCCATGAGGGGCAGCCAGTCTGGAGGACGTCTGGGGAGGGTGTCGTCTGTCCCCATGAGGGGCAGCCAGTCTGGAGGACGTCTGGGGAGGACGTCTTCTGTCCCCATGAGGGGCAGCCAGTCTGTCTCCAGTGCTGTCTGATTAGACAGTGTTGTATCAAGCTTTAAACAATGTCAAACTTCATTCATTAATGTACATTAATTAACAGTGAGCATGAATTCACTCTGCTGTAATTGATTTAACTAGAGAGGTGCAGAGGCCTTTTTGGGGCGGTTCTGGACAACCGTGGGTCCGACCGATTCAATACCGGGCACTGCACTGCACCGGGGACTGCACTGCACTCCCTGTGGTGGGGTGGAGCGCATGTGTCAAATGTAATGTCGGTGGGGCGAACGGTTCTCGAGCTACGTGGATTACAGACGCACACTTGGTGCATTTATAGTTAGAAGACACTAGACCTGTACGTGCCCGTCGCAGTCGGCCACCGGCCTACTTGGGAACGATGCAACTTGGGAACCTAATGATATACGTTGTCATAGCACCCGTTTTAACTGTCAGCCGGTGTCCCACATGGAGATCTGTGTATGTGAAGACTGCAAACTGACTGTGAATCAATTTGGCCCACTGGCAGAGCCTGATTGGTTGAGCCTCAATTGGCTGAGGCAGAGGCTGGAAATTGCACATGGGTGAAAGGAGTTGGCCTCATTAGGCCCACTGGCAGAGCCTGAGCAGAGCCTTTTGAGGTGGTTCTGGTGAACCGTGTGTCCGACCGACTCGATACCGGGCACTGCACTCCCTGTGGGGGTGTGGAGGGGGTGTGACGAATGTGAAGTCGGTGGAGCAAACGGTTCTCCAGTTACGTGCATTACACACACGCACACATTTATAGTAGGATGTTTTGTTTCATGTTTTTGCCGTTTTATTTTTTGGCTATACTGTCAAATGTGAGGTTTGTATATTTAGGGGATTTTAACGCCAGTATATTGTATCTAGGTGACATGCAATGACTGTATAATATAATATAGGCATGCAACACGCGCGCACACGCCCACCACCCATCTAGTAACAACAAAGAGACACAGAGAGTAATCTATCTCCACATTTCTCCATCTGGATTTCCCCCTGAGAGCTGAGGTGAGTTGTTCCACGTCAAGAGGAGCTCGTGATGAACGCTACTGGGGGGAGGGGGGGGGGTCATGATGAACGCTACTGGGGGGGAGAGAGAGAGAGAGAGAGAGAGAGAGAGAGAGAGAGGTGCACACACACCTCATCAAAAACGTATTCCTCCATGTCCAGCTCCTCCAAGTCGTCATCATCGTCCTCCCCAGCATCGGAACGCTCTGCAGCGACCGAGGCCAGAGCAGAACACAGTCTGGTCCTCAGGAGGTGACCTCTCCAAAGAGCCTGAATGAATCACATGCAGTAAAAGGTAAATATTGTGTGTTATCCCATTAGGTTGTGTGTGTGTGTGTGTGTGTGTGTGTGTGTGTGTGTGTGTGTGTGTGTGTGTGTGTGTGTGTGTGTGTGTGTGTGTGTGTGTGTGTGTGTGTGTGTGTGTGTGTGTGTGTGTGTGTGTTAACCCATTAGGGGGATAAAGCAGCTCTCCTTTTTTAATTGCTGAGAGATCTGTTGTGTGAACTCTGTGTGACTCTGGGGCCGCGCACACACACACACACACACACACACACACACACACACACACACACACACACACACACACACGCACACGCACACGCACACGCACACGCACACGCACACGCACACGCACACACGCGCGCGCTGCAGCAGACAAATGGGACTTCACCGTGCCTCTAAATCTGCACAATTCCCTGTGGGACGCATACACTCTCTCTCTCTCTCTCTCCCTCTCTCTCTCTCTCTCTCACACACACACACACGGAATGCAGACGCACACACACATACACACACGCACGCACGTAGAAAGTAGGAACGCAATTCTTTCTGCACTGCACACACACGTACACCCCCCCCCCCTACCTTAGAACGGCCCTACAGGACCCATCAAACACTTTGAGAGGAGAACAGAGAAGCACACACACACACACACACACACACACACACACACACACACACACACACACACACACACACACACACACACACACACACACACACACACACACACACACACACACACACACACACACTAAAGGACCCATCAAACACTTTGAGAGGAGAACAGAGAAGCAGAGAGGGGGTGTTTTCCCTTTTTTTGGGAGACATGTTGAGTAGCATGTTTTTCACGGCAGCAGCAGCTTAATGTTCTGTGAGTCTAGTGTTAACCAAGTAAAGCTTAATGTTCTGTGAGTCTAGTGTTAACCAAGTACAGCTTAATGTTCTGTGAGTCTAGTGTTAACCAAGTAAAGCTTAATGTTCTGTGAGTCTAGTGTTAACCAAGTAAAGCTTAATGTTCTGTGAGTCTAGTGTTAACCAAGTAAAGCTTAATGTTCTGTGAGTCTAGTGTTAACCAAGTACAGCTTAATGTTCTGTGAGTCTAGTGTTAACCAAGTAAAGCTTAATGTTCTGTGAGTCTAGTGTTAACCAAGTAAAGCTTAATGTTCTGTGAGTCTAGTGTTAACCAAGTAAAGCTTAATGTTCTGTGAGTCTAGTGTTAACCAAGTAAAGCTTAATGTTCTGTGAGTCTAGTGTTAACCAAGTAAAGCTTAATGTTCTGTGAGTCTAGTGTTAACCAAGTAAAGCTTAATGTTCTGTGAGTCTAGTGTTAACCAAGTAAAGCTTAATGTTCTGTGAGTCTAGTGTTAACCAAGTAAAGCTTAATGTTCTGTGAGTCTAGTGTTAACCAAGTAAAGCTTAATGTTCTGTGAGTCTAGTGTTAACCAAGTAAAGCTTAATGTTCTGTGAGTCTAGTGTTAACCAAGTAAAGCTTAATGTTCTGTGAGTCTAGTGTTAACCAAGTACAGCTTAATGTTCTGTGAGTCTAGTGTTAACCAAGTACAGCTTAATGTTCTGTGAGTCTAGTGTTAACCAAGTAAAGCTTAATGTTCTGTGAGTCTAGTGTTAACCAAGTAAAGCTTAATGTTCTGTGAGTCTAGTGTTAACCAAGTAAAGCTTAATGTTCTGTGAGTCTAGTGTTAACCAAGTAAAGCTTAATGTTCTGTGAGTCTAGTGTTAACCAAGTACAGCTTAATGTTCTGTGAGTCTAGTGTTAACCAAGTAAAGCTTAATGTTCTGTGAGTCTAGTGTTAACCAAGTAAAGCTTAATGTTCTGTGAGTCTAGTGTTAACCAAGTACAGCTTAATGTTCTGTGAGTCTAGTGTTAACCAAGTAAAGCTTAATGTTCTGTGAGTCTAGTGTTAACCAAGTAAAGCTTAATGTTCTGTGAGTCTAGTGTTAACCAAGTACAGCTTAATGTTCTGTGAGTCTAGTGTTAACCAAGTAAAGCTTAATGTTCTGTGAGTCTAGTGTTAACCAAGTAAAGCTTAATGTTCTGTGAGTCTAGTGTTAACCAAGTAAAGCTTAATGTTCTGTGAGTCTAGTGTTAACCAAGTAAAGCTTAATGTTCTGTGAGTCTAGTGTTAACCAAGTAAAGCTTAATGTTCTGTGAGTCTAGTGTTAACCAAGTAAAGCTTAATGTTCTGTGAGTCTAGTGTTAACCAAGTAAAGCTTAATGTTCTGTGAGTCTAGTGTTAACCAAGTAAAGCTTAATGTTCTGTGAGTCTAGTGTTAACCAAGTAAAGCTTAATGTTCTGTGAGTCTAGTGTTAACCAAGTAAAGCTTAATGTTCTGTGAGTCTAGTGTTAACCAAGTAAAGCTTAATGTTCTGTGAGTCTAGTGTTAACCAAGTAAAGCTTAATGTTCTGTGAGTCTAGTGTTAACCAAGTAAAGCTTAATGTTCTGTGAGTCTAGTGTTAACCAAGTAAAGCACGCAAAGCGACCAGAAGACGGATGCTCTGGAGGTGAAAGATGAACTCTCAACTCTCTGTGGAGTTACGGTCTGGAGATCTGGATGTTTAACCCGTTCAGACCTGAGGACCATTGTACAAATGTCTTCTAAATCACGACAGTTTTCTGAATGTTTCTATATCAGTGGTTCTCAATGTTTCATGTCAAGGACCCCCAAAAATGTATGTATTTGGCCGCCGACCCCCGTCTGAAAATATGTTGTTCCAGGGCCCCCTCCAGAGCGTTCGCTCTGAAAGAATATATATTCAAAGATTTCCGCCACATTTTCGAGATAAAAAAAAAATAGCAGACCTACAAGCTCATAGTGCGGCACTCGGTGCCGCGCTATGAGCTTGTAGATCTGCTATTTTTCAATAGCCAAAGCATAACATAATTCTATAAACACCAACAGGGGTTCCCGCCCAAAATGTCTTAATAACTCTATGGTCTGAGTCTCATTGGGAGATTTGGAGATGATGAATCATTCATTACTAATAAAGAACATAAAGTTGTACCGACTGACCGACTGGATTCATGGCTGAGATCAAAAGGACATAATTGTTCCAAAGTGGTACAAAGTTCAACCTCTTGTACCTGATGATGACATCGTTGTGTCACATTTACGCCAATAATTGATCACTTTGTACTCTTTTTACTAAATCACCACAGAGCACCACGACTTACCACAACGGGGCCAAAATGGTAAAAAAAGAAAAATGGTAGAACTAGAAATTCAGAAAAGTCTGTTTTTGTTTTTTGAGTGGTGTAAACCACTCCTACAACTGGCTTTGTTAGTCTGTCTGTCTGTCTGTCTGTCTGTCTGTCTGTGCAGAAAAAATGAGCATGGTTGCTACGGTCACCCAGTTTCATTTCATTTCATTACGTCAGACATTACGTCAGACCACAGCTGATCAGGCTATATAAGACCTTACACCACTCAGTTCACACGGGTGTGATTTTTTGCTGATACTTGTGGTACTTACTGGTACTTTGCTACGATTTATATTATATAGGACCCATAGCTGACAAAAGTATGAGCTTCAAATGCAAGATTGTGGGGCGGCTGTGGCTCAGGAGGTAGAGCAGGTCATCCAATGATCTGTGGGTCGGCGGTTCGAATCCCGGCTCCTCCTGTCCACATGTTGAAGTGTCCTTGGGCAAGACACTGAACCCTACATGGCCTCCAATGAGTCGGTCGGTGTGAGCTCGCCACCATTGGTGTGTGAATTTGTGAAGTGAGGACGCTGGCGTCGACTGTTCACCGCTTCACCTCCCAATGTATGAATGAATGGACCGTTGTAAAGCGCTTTGAGTAGGCGCGTAGTGCATAGAAAAGCGCTATCCATTATAAGATCATTACAAGCAACCAAAAAGTACAAGGTTAGAACCCTGTGGTGCTCCGATAAGGGGCTTAACCTTTGTGGGAATTATACCTACTTTTCCCTTTTCCAACCATCACAGGCCACACAGATGGTCGGAAACCACCAGGCTGCTAATTTGAATAACGCAACGGTGCTTTATAAGGGATATTTCTGGTTAAAATCAAAGGTTTATTGTAAAAGAAAAGTTGAAACTCCAATACTATGTAATAATATTGCAAATAGAGTGAACAGTGTTTGTTCAGTAACAGGGTCTCCCCCATGTCCCCAAATACTGGGTTACAAATCAGGAGAGGCACAAGTGAGGCCAATCAGATAAATGAATAATGTACCAAATAATAGTAATCAAAACAGATCTAGCGCTATGCAGAAAGAGAGCATGAAATCCACTTGGACAGCAAAACTATGTTTTATGCTTATTCTGTTGTTATTCTCCTGGACAACAGGAGTGGGCGTGGCATCCGTGATTTCTCAAATCACCAAACTAATCGTTGACAGCTTGTATAAGAAAATACCTCCTTGAATATCAATACAAATCATGTGGATAATGATATGTCGCCCCCCCCACGACTTATTGTGTTTGGCAATAGAGGAAGAATATCCTTTTCACTATTTTAATACAACATTCAAGGGGAGAGCAGACAGACTTTGGCCAGCTCACACATACAGTACAGGTAACATGATAGGCTGAGCCTCTCCTCTCAAATGATAGGCTGAGCCTCTCCTCTCAAATGATAGGCTGAGCCTCTCCTCTCACATGATAGGCTGAGCCTCTCCTCTCACACGATAGGCTGAGCCTCTCCTCTCACATGATAGGCTGAGCCTCTCCTCTCCCATGATAGGCTGAGCCTCTCCTCTCACATGATAGGCTGAGCCTCTCCTCTCACATGATAGGCTGAGCCTCCCCTCTCACCAGTTAGTGGAGCAGATTACTGAAACGATCGTTCACTTGATGGTACAAGCATAGATATATATAAACTCTAGATAGCTCACCCGCGCTGTTGGCCAATGGAGAGCGACGTCGTTACGTGGCGGCCATCTTACCTCGGGACACATAACATTGTGTCTATGGGGCATGTACTCTTAAATGACCATAACTTGCTCAATTTTCAACCGATTTTCAAACGGTTTGGTTTGTTATAAACGTCAGAGACGTGCGCATACGTATATGATTTTATACGACGTTCATATAAAAAACATAAATTAAGCAGATCTCTGCTTAATTTATCTCTGCGGTTGGGATGGCTTGGGTCCCTCATAAGTCCACGAGCTTTGCTGACACAACGATCGTCATACAGGGCTTCGATGGGGGGGAGATCACATCCACTGCACTCTTACTTCGTAACCAAGTAAAGCTTAATGTTCTGTGAGTCTAGTGTTAACCAAGTAAAGCACGCAAAGCGACCAGAAGACGGATGCTCTGGAGGTGAAAGATGAACTCTCAACTCTCTGTGGAGTTACGGTCTGGAGATCTGGATGTTTAACCCGTTCAGACCTGAGGACCATTGTACAAATGTCTTCTAAATCACGACAGTTTTCTGAATGTTTCTATATCAGTGGTTCTCAATGTTTCATGTCAAGGACCCCCAAAAATGTATGTATTTGGCCGCCGACCCCCGTCTGAAAATATGTTGTTCCAGGGCCCCCTCCAGAGCGTTCGCTCTGAAAGAATATATATTCAAAGATTTCCGCCACATTTTCGAGATAAAAAAAAAATAGCAGACCTACAAGCTCATAGTGCGGCACTCGGTGCCGCGCTATGAGCTTGTAGATCTGCTATTTTTCAATAGCCAAAGCATAACATAATTCTATAAACACCAACAGGGGTTCCCGCCCAAAATGTCTTAATAACTCTATGGTCTGAGTCTCATTGGGAGATTTGGAGATGATGAATCATTCATTACTAATAAAGAACATAAAGTTGTACCGACTGACCGACTGGATTCATGGCTGAGATCAAAAGGACATAATTGTTCCAAAGTGGTACAAAGTTCAACCTCTTGTACCTGATGATGACATCGTTGTGTCACATTTACGCCAATAATTGATCACTTTGTACTCTTTTTACTAAATCACCACAGAGCACCACGACTTACCACAACGGGGCCAAAATGGTAAAAAAAGAAAAATGGTAGAACTAGAAATTCAGAAAAGTCTGTTTTTGTTTTTTGAGTGGTGTAAACCACTCCTACAACTGGCTTTGTTAGTCTGTCTGTCTGTCTGTCTGTCTGTCTGTCTGTGCAGAAAAAATGAGCATGGTTGCTACGGTCACCCAGTTTCATTTCATTTCATTACGTCAGACATTACGTCAGACCACAGCTGATCAGGCTATATAAGACCTTACACCACTCAGTTCACACGGGTGTGATTTTTTGCTGATACTTGTGGTACTTACTGGTACTTTGCTACGATTTATATTATATAGGACCCATAGCTGACAAAAGTATGAGCTTCAAATGCAAGATTGTGGGGCGGCTGTGGCTCAGGAGGTAGAGCAGGTCATCCAATGATCTGTGGGTCGGCGGTTCGAATCCCGGCTCCTCCTGTCCACATGTTGAAGTGTCCTTGGGCAAGACACTGAACCCTACATGGCCTCCAATGAGTCGGTCGGTGTGAGCTCGCCACCATTGGTGTGTGAATTTGTGAAGTGAGGACGCTGGCGTCGACTGTTCACCGCTTCACCTCCCAATGTATGAATGAATGGACCGTTGTAAAGCGCTTTGAGTAGGCGCGTAGTGCATAGAAAAGCGCTATCCATTATAAGATCATTACAAGCAACCAAAAAGTACAAGGTTAGAACCCTGTGGTGCTCCGATAAGGGGCTTAACCTTTGTGGGAATTATACCTACTTTTCCCTTTTCCAACCATCACAGGCCACACAGATGGTCGGAAACCACCAGGCTGCTAATTTGAATAACGCAACGGTGCTTTATAAGGGATATTTCTGGTTAAAATCAAAGGTTTATTGTAAAAGAAAAGTTGAAACTCCAATACTATGTAATAATATTGCAAATAGAGTGAACAGTGTTTGTTCAGTAACAGGGTCTCCCCCATGTCCCCAAATACTGGGTTACAAATCAGGAGAGGCACAAGTGAGGCCAATCAGATAAATGAATAATGTACCAAATAATAGTAATCAAAACAGATCTAGCGCTATGCAGAAAGAGAGCATGAAATCCACTTGGACAGCAAAACTATGTTTTATGCTTATTCTGTTGTTATTCTCCTGGACAACAGGAGTGGGCGTGGCATCCGTGATTTCTCAAATCACCAAACTAATCGTTGACAGCTTGTATAAGAAAATACCTCCTTGAATATCAATACAAATCATGTGGATAATGATATGTCGCCCCCCCCACGACTTATTGTGTTTGGCAATAGAGGAAGAATATCCTTTTCACTATTTTAATACAACATTCAAGGGGAGAGCAGACAGACTTTGGCCAGCTCACACATACAGTACAGGTAACATGATAGGCTGAGCCTCTCCTCTCAAATGATAGGCTGAGCCTCTCCTCTCAAATGATAGGCTGAGCCTCTCCTCTCACATGATAGGCTGAGCCTCTCCTCTCACACGATAGGCTGAGCCTCTCCTCTCACATGATAGGCTGAGCCTCTCCTCTCCCATGATAGGCTGAGCCTCTCCTCTCACATGATAGGCTGAGCCTCTCCTCTCACATGATAGGCTGAGCCTCCCCTCTCACCAGTTAGTGGAGCAGATTACTGAAACGATCGTTCACTTGATGGTACAAGCATAGATATATATAAACTCTAGATAGCTCACCCGCGCTGTTGGCCAATGGAGAGCGACGTCGTTACGTGGCGGCCATCTTACCTCGGGACACATAACATTGTGTCTATGGGGCATGTACTCTTAAATGACCATAACTTGCTCAATTTTCAACCGATTTTCAAACGGTTTGGTTTGTTATAAACGTCAGAGACGTGCGCATACGTATATGATTTTATACGACGTTCATATAAAAAACATAAATTAAGCAGATAAGCGTCCTGAATCATAGCCACGTTGACAACGTTTGTAATAAACCAACCCGTTTGTAAATCCGTCAAGATTTGAGCGAGTTATGACTGTTTCTGTTTGAGCTGCCATTGAACATACTGTACTGTAGCCCCGAAGTAAGATGGCTGCCGGGTGAACGACGTCAGAAACTCCGCCTTGAGCCATCTAGTGTTTATATATATCTATGGGTACAAGCACCAAATTTGGCACACAAGTGCTTCAGAACCTACTCTCTCAGAAAAGTACGTTGTCCACTTGAAAAAACTAAATGGCCACCATTTTTCAAGATGGCCGCCTTTCAAAATGGTTTTAAACAGTGTTTGAACTATAGTTTGATTGAATAATCCTATACATCAAAATGTATGTTTCTGAGTATGAGAAATCCAATTCTGCATTTAGCAAATCAAAATTATTGAATATTATGATGATACAATGGGAATTAAACAAAAAGCTGGGGCAGATTAAGTCAATATTCCATAAGAATCTTTCACTTGGTGGTACAAGCACCACATTTGGCACACATGATGTCCAGGATGTACTTTCTATGAAAAGCACGTTATCCAGCTGAAAATCCAAGATGGCTGCCAGTTTTCAAGATGGCCGCCTCGTCAAATGCAAAAAAACAAAACAACAAAAAGGTTTTCGAAGTAAAATTGTGTTAATGATCCAAACATCAACATGAATGTGTTCTGATTGTAAGAACTCAATGGTGTTGGAATTTAATTCCAATATGGCCGCCAGTTTGCAAGATGCAGCTAGTGACTCAAAATTTGCGTTTTCGGAAGCTGTCTGATCATAGATATTGTTGAAGGGCAACATCATTCATTGATCATGCATTGAAATGCTGTGGTCAAGCTCTATTGGTTTGTATTTTTTTTATTATATAAGAGTGATGTCAAAGCACAACCAGGAACACACTGGTGACATCACTGCTGTTAGACTCAGCATGGGGTTCAGTGCTGTAGTTGTGGTTTACTAACTGTTGTAGTGTACTCACTGTAGTTTGTTGTATTCTTTAGTGTCCTAATGCTAATTAGCCCCTATATATATCTCCACTAGAAGTTTAGTTAGTTGTAGTATTGTAGTTTTCCATGTGGCAGCATCCGCAAGCATCTCTGCGGTTGGGATGGCTTGGGTCCCTCATAAGTCCACGAGCTTTGCTGACACAACGATCGTCATACAGGGCTTCGATGGGGGGGAGATCACATCCACTGCACTCTTAGAATTTTTGCATGTCCGTCACCAGGATCATTCTGAATTTCAGCTGCTCTCTTAGTGGAAAACTGGAGTTTCCGTTTCCTAAACATTTGGCCGACAATTTTGGTACTTTTTGGTACTAACTAACTTTGTACTGTTTTGCTTCAATGTATCTTCACTGCCACCTCCATCATCCAATCTGGATGAGTCTAACATGATGGGCACGACCGTTATCACTGTATCGGATAGGCGAAATCAACCGTTATCAGCACCGTGGAATACGGCCAATATGGCCATACTGGCATACTCACCCTTGGCTGAACGTGTCATTTCCAACTCTATTGTCGGCGCATGGAAACTAGGGGCTACTATACTATCCTCTGCCTATCGGGACGTAACTCGGACGGTGCTGAGTCGGGTCTGGTGGCTGTCGCAACGCTCGGCACGTTGTCTCACGTGGCTCAAGGCCACCAGACACAGCGTGCCTCCGTCATTTGACATCAGTGACACAAAAATACCATTATCACCCGTCACAATAGGTGATAATGACATACTGAAACAGTGAGTATGCCAGTATGGCCATATTGGCCGTATAAAGGTGCTGATAACGGAGGATTTCGCCTATCCAATACAGAGATAACGGTCGAATGGGGTGGAAATACGGGGAGACTTCAACTCTTTCGTATCTGTTTGACACACTTCCTCCAATCAGTTTTAGTAGCGGAACATCTTGTGTTATACGGTTAAAGGCTGAGGGCTATATCCTTTTACCACCCAACCGTACAAAACATCAAAGCACATTGAAATATGGGATGCATCTAGGTTCAAGCATCTGGTGCCCTACACCTAGCCCGACCATTCATCCAGTGCAAGTCCTGTGCGATCTGTACACCATCCAGGTAACTGAATCCCTGTTACCCTTGTCTCAGCTCTCCCATGCTGACACATCCTGTCAATTCAGGTGCGGCTATCAACTACAATGCTACAACTAACTAAACTTCTAGTTGAGATATATACAGGGGCTTATTAGATAGCATTTAGGACACTAAAGTATACTACAAACTACAGTGAGTAGACCACTACAACAGTTAGTAAACCACAACTACAGCTAGTACGCTACAAGCATACACTGAACCCCATGCTGAGTCTCACAGCAGTGATGTCACCAGTGTGTCCTGGTTGTGCTTTGACATAACTCTTATATACAAAATTACAAACCAATAGAGCTTGATCACAGCATTTCAATGAATGATGTTGCCCTTCAACAATATCGGTGATCAGACAGCTTCCAAAAACGCAAATTTTAAGTTGCGCAATAGCCGCCATCTTGAAAACTGGTGGCCATATTTGAATTAAATAATTGACACCATTGAGTTCTTCCAGTCAGAATACATTCATTTTGATGTTTGGATCAATGTGTGGATCACACATTTCTGTTCATTAAAGTTATACGTATTTATTTGACGAGGTGGCCATCTTGAAAACTGGTGGCCATCTTGGATTTTCAGCTGGATAACGTACTTTTCTTAGAAAGTACATCCTGGACATCATTTGTGCCAAATCTGGTGCTTGTACCACCAAGTGAAGGATTATTATGGAATATGGACTTAATATGCCCCACTTTATCGTTTAATTCCCATTGTATCATCATAATATTAAATAGTTTTGATGTTCTAAATGCAGAATTGGATTTATCATACTCAGAAACATATATTTCGATGTATAGGCCATCAAAATAGGATTTTATAGCTCAAACACGGTTTAAAACGACCTCGAATGGCGGCCATCTTGAAAAATGGTGTCCATTTTGTTTTTTTCAAGTGGACTTTTCTGATAGAGTAGGTTCCGAAGCACTTGTGTGCCAATTTTGGTGCTTGTACCATCAAGTGAACGATTCTTATGATATATTGACTTAATCTGCTCCACTAAGTGACTTTGTGATTATCATGAGGCTAGCTTAGCTTAGCTTAGCTTAGCTTCAGGATTTCAAGTGATGTTGAACTCTGATAGAACCTGATAGAGTCCAAATATGGTCAATCACCATTATGGGTCCGCCTGTGTTCTTTGTGAGGGCCTGCTAAATTCAATTTTTTTTTGTCCACATGTCGAAGTGTCCTTGGGCAAGACACTGAACCCTACCCGCTTTTTGAAAGTGCCTCCTCGCCCTACACACTTGCCCTCGATATGCGCGTTCACGCGAGGCTGCGCCATATTAAGTGTCGTCCGAAACCAAGCAGCCTTGAGTGGAAGTGGCTTATAAAGCCCTCAAGAGCGAGTCTGTGCCGATCTAGACTCCATTGGCTTGTGCAGCCCTGCTCTCTGTCCGCATGGAAACCACGACCTACAAATGTAAGAATCACCACAAATAAAAGATAAATAAACTCCTCCTAAACAATCTTCATCTGATGCAGAATAGACAATGCTCCAACTGATGTTCACAAGGGCTCTTTATTTACCCCACCGTGAAAAAGTATAAATTAAACCATTTATAGGGATCGGGACTCGAACCCGCGACACACCATCATGTTGGATGCTTAGGTGGACCGCCAGGCTGGTCCAGGCCCGACCGCATGTTTTTGGATTTATGCTGAATTAAAAGGTCTGATAAGAGCGTTTCACGTTTTGATTTACAACATCAATTAAACCTTTTTTAATATTAATATCTCAACCGCACATTTTAAAGCTGTTATGTGCTTGTTATCTGCGTCACCAATGACTCCTACAGCTCCAGGTATTTAAATGTGCTTGTTATCTGCGTCACCAATGACTCCTACGGCTCCAGGTATTTAAATGTGCTTGTTATCTGCGTCACCAATGACTCCTACAGCTCCAGGTATTTAAATGTGCTTGTTATCTGCGTCACCAATGACTCCTACAGCTCCAGGTATTTAAATGTGCTTGTTATCTGCGTCACCAATGACTCCTACAGCTCCAGGTATTTAAATGTGCTTGTTATCTGCGTCACCAATGACTCCTACAGCTCCAGGTATTTAAATGTGCTTGTTATCTGCGTCACCAATGACTCCTACAGCTCCAGGTATTTAAATGTGCTTGTTATCTGCGTCACCAATGACTCCTACAGCTCCAGGTATTTAAATGTGCTTGTTATCTGCGTCACCAATGACTCCTACGGCTCCAGGTATTTAAATGTGCTTGTTATCTGCGTCACCAATGACTCCTACGGCTCCAGGTATTTAAATGTGCTTGTTATCTGCGTCACCAATGACTCCTACGGCTCCAGGTATTTAAATGTGCTTGTTATCTGCGTCACCAATGACTCCTACGGCTCCAGGTATTTAAATGTGCTTGTTATCTGCGTCACCAATGACTCCTACAGCTCCAGGTATTTAAATGTGCTTGTTATCTGCGTCACCAATGACTCCTACAGCTCCAGGTATTTAAATGTGCTTGTTATCTGCTTGTTATCTGCGTCACCAATGACTCCTACGGCTCCAGGTATTTAAATGTGCTTGTTATCTGCGTCACCAATGACTCCTACGGCTCCAGGTATTTAAATGTGCTTGTTATCTGCGTCACCAATGACTCCTACAGCTCCAGGTATTTAAATGTGCTTGTTATCTGCGTCACCAATGACTCCTACGGCTCCAGGTATTTAAATGTGCTTGTTATCTGCGTCACCAATGACTCCTACAGCTCCAGGTATTTAAATGTGCTTGTTATCTGCGTCACCAATGACTCCTACAGCTCCAGGTATTTAAATGTGCTTGTTATCTGCGTCACCAATGACTCCTACAGCTCCAGGTATTTAAATGTGCTTGTTATCTGCGTCACCAATGACTCCTACAGCTCCAGGTATTTAAATGTGCTTGTTATCTGCGTCACCAATGACTCCTACGGCTCCAGGTATTTAAATGTGCTTGTTATCTGCGTCACCAATGACTCCTACGGCTCCAGGTATTTAAATGTGCTTGTTATCTGCGTCACCAATGACTCCTACGGCTCCAGGTATTTAAATGTGCTTGTTATCTGCGTCACCAATGACTCCTACAGCTCCAGGTATTTAAATGTGCTTGTTATCTGCGTCACCAATGACTCCTACGGCTCCAGGTATTTAAATGTGCTTGTTATCTGCGTCACCAATGACTCCTACAGCTCCAGGTATTTAAATGTGCTTGTTATCTGCGTCACCAATGACTCCTACAGCTCCAGGTATTTAAATGTGCTTGTTATCTGCGTCACCAATGACTCCTACAGCTCCAGGTATTTAAATGTGCTTGTTATCTGCGTCACCAATGACTCCTACAGCTCCAGGTATTTAAATGTGCTTGTTATCTGCGTCACCAATGACTCCTACAGCTCCAGGTATTTAAATGTGCTTGTTATCTGCGTCACCAATGACTCCTACAGCTCCAGGTATTTAAATGTGCTTGTTATCTGCGTCACCAATGACTCCTACAGCTCCAGGTATTTAAATGTGCTTGTTATCTGCGTCACCAATGACTCCTACAGCTCCAGGTTTGCAAGAGAAAATAAGCATGTCTATGAAAACAAGCCCAAAGAAGCCACTATACTGTAGTATAGGCCAGTGGTTCCCAAACCTTTTCACCTCAAGGACCCCCACATTTACACTAATTAGCACACGGACCCCCATTTGATACGACATGCCAGGGACCCCCATTTGATACGACATGCCAGGGACCCCCATTTGATACGACATGCCAGGGACCCCCATTTGATACGACATGCCAGGGACCCCCATTTGATACGACATGCCAGGGACCCCCATTTGATACGACATGCCAGGGACCCCCATTTGATACGACATGCCAGGGACCCCCATTTGATACGACATGCCAGGGACCCCCATAAGATAACGCCAATTCCGCCACTTCCCTATTAACACAATCAGTGCCGGAAGTCCTTCCTCCAAAATAGGAGCTCTGGGGTGCCGGAACAACATGGCCGCTTTTACTCGGAAGCCCATGACCCGGAAACAATCCACTAAAAAAAGTTTACTTTACATAGCTGGCTTACATTGCGATCGTTTTAGTTTATACGATATATGATCTAAAAAGCGTTCATATTTTGCGGGAGAGACGGATGAGGAGCAGAAATGAAGCGCCAGTATATCGATCCGTTCAACACCACGGAGAGCGCCCTGGGTTAGGAGAGACGAGTCATTCTTTCCGCCGCGCTAACGGCTAAGTCAATGGTAAGCTAACATGGGGACAGAGCGTAACATACGGTAGCCGAAAGGCGAACTGACAAATAAAAAAAAGGAGAAAATTCAGAATATTCTTATCTCGCCCCGTATCATTGAGGATGCGCTAAGACGTCCTCACACGTCGGATGTACGCGTCGATTGGGACCAATAGGACGTGTGGCGACGTCGTATGTACGGAAACGGTTAATAATGTAGAGATAAGATGTATCAATCTTCATATGACCACCGCGCTCTGACTGTAGGTGCGCCACCCGTTCAAAACATATCAAAATCAAGGAGATGGGTCGCACACACCAAGACTGTGGTTCAAAAGGAGATGGGTCACACACACCAAGACTGTGGTTCAAAAGGAGATGGGTCGCACACACCAAGACTGTGGTTCAAAAGTTTTATTTCAAAACAAGGACAAACGTTTCGGCTATCCAGCCTCCGATTTCCAAACGGTTTGGTTTGTTATGAACGTCAGAGACGTCCGCATACGTATATGCTTTTATATGACGTCCATATAAAAAAATAACATTAAGCAGATAATTGTCCTGAATCAAAGCCACGTTGAGGCTATGAAACAACGTTTGTAATAAAACCAACCCGTTTGTAAATCCATCAAAATTTGGGCAAGTATTTCTGTGTGAGCTGCCATAGAACATACTGTACTGTAGCCCTGAGGCAAGATGGCCGCCGGGTGAACGACGTCAGAGACTCTGCCTTTATACATGTCTATGGTCTGGTAGAGTACATAGAACTACACATCCCACAATGCACTGGGCCATCTAGCCTTTATACATGTGTCTATGGGCTGGTAGAGTACATAGAACTACACATCCCACAATGCACTGGGCCATCTAGCCTTTATACATGTGTCTATGGGCTGGTAGAGTACATAGAACTACACATCCCACAGTGCACTGGGCCATCTAGCCTTTATATATGTCTATGGGCTGGTAGAGTACATATAACTACACATCCCACAATGCACTGGGCCATCTAGCCTTTATACATGTGTCTATGGGCTGGTAGAGTACATAGAACTACACATCCCACAATGCACTGGGCCATCTAGCCTTTATACATGTGTCTATGGGCTGGTAGAGTACATAGAACTACACATCCCACAGTGCACTGGGCCATCTAGCCTTTATATATGTCTATGGGCTGGTAGAGTACATATAACTACACATCCCACAATGCACTGGGCCATCTAGCCTTTATACATGTGTCTATGGGCTGGTAGAGTACATAGAACTACACATCCCACAATGCACTGGGCCATCTAGCCTTTATACATGTGTCTATGGGCTGGTAGAGTACATAGAACTACACATCCCACAATGCACTGGGCCATCTAGCCTTTATATATGTCTATGGGCTGGTAGAGTACATAGAACTACACATCCCACAATGCAATGGGCCATCTAACCTATGTCTATGTGAAGTTGTGAACACCATTGAGCCAGAGGTCAGAGGTCAGAGGTCAGAGGTCATGCTGCTTAAGCTACATTACTTTACCTGGATGGCTGTTGCTGCTCCGTCCAGGCTGAACACACCCTGCTCTGATTGGGTGGATGTCTGGTGGGCGTGGCCTCCACCCTGCTCTGATTGGGTGGATGTATGGTGGGCGTGGCCTCCACCCTGCTCTGATTGGGTGGATGTCTGGTGGGCGTGGCCTCCACCCTGCTCTGATTGGGTGGATGTCTGGTGGGCGTGGCCTCCACCCTGCTCTGATTGGGTGGATGTCTGGTGGGCGAGGCCTCCACCCTGCTCTGATTGGGTGGATGTATCGTGGGCGTGGCCTCCACCCTGCTCTGATTGGGTGGATGTCTGGTGGGCGAGGCCTCCACCCTCATCCGTCTCTGTGAGGGAGCTGGGGGTATCCGCACACACACACACACACACACACACACACACACACACACACACACACACACACACACACACACACACACACACACACACACACACACACACACACACACACACACACACACACACACACACACACACACACACACACACACACACACACACACACACACACACACACAGAATGTCAAAATGCCTTTATAGACGATATTTCCAAGAGACACGCACGCACACAGGGATAGACGGGATAGACATGATGTCATAGCGCCTCTCTGTAACATCTGGAGACCCCCTCCCCCCTCCCCCCCCATGCGGGGGAGGGGTCCTCTCCGTATCGTAGATGGATGGTCGTCCTCAGAGATAGCAGCGTGTTAATGATGAGGACGACGTGTTAGAGTGAAGAAGACGTTTTAACGTCCTGGGCCGTAAATCACATGGGGGGGGGGGGGGGGGGGGGGGGGGGGATGACAAATGCACCACGGGAGAAACTAATAAAGTAAAGTGTGTGTGTGTGTGTGTGTGTGTGTGTGTGTGTGTGTGTGTGTGTGTGTGTGTTTTACTTTTTGAGGTCCGCCGTCAGAGGGTCATGGGTGGGCTCCTCTCTGGCTTCGAGGGGAGTCGTTTTTTGCTTCTCTGACGAACGCAGAGAGACGGTGGCTCTGCGTCGGTCTGGAAGGGTGGTGTCGCCGTGTTCGTGGGCGTAGCGCTGCTCTTCGGCCAGACGCAGGGTGGTGTCGCCGTGTTCGTGGGCGTAGCGCTGCTCTTCGGCCAGACGCAGGGTGGTGTCGCCGTGTTCGTGGGCGTAGCGCTGCTCTTCGGCCAGACGCAGGGTGGTGTCGCCGTGTTCGTGGGCGTAGCGCTGCCCCTCGGCCAGACGCAGGGTGGTGTCACCGTGTTCGTGGGCGTAGCGCTGCCCCTCGGCCAGACGCAGGGTGGTGTCACCGTGTTCGTGGGCGTAGCGCTGCTCTTCGGCCAGACGCAGGGTGGTGTCACCGTGTTCTTGGGCGTAGCGCTGCTCTTCGGCCAGACACAGGGTGGTGTCGCCCTGTTCGTGGGCGTAGCGCTGCTCTTCGGCCAGACGCAGGGTGGTGTCGCCGTGTTCGTGGGCGTAGCGCTGCTCTTCGGCCAGACGCAGAGCCTCGGCGTGGTGACCGCACGACAGCTTCAGGACGGCCAGCGGACACGATGCCTCACTGAGGAGGAACGCACGCACGCACGCACGCACGCACACACACGCGCAAACACGTACACACGCAAACACGCACATGCATGTCAATCAATCAAGGTTCATCAGTTTCCTTGTTGTCCTGCATTACAGGATCTAACAGCCAGAGAGTAGGAGTGTAACGATATAGTAACTGCATCGAAAAATTGATTTTAATTTCAAGAATCGAAGTATATCGAAATGAAAACCGCAACATTGACTATGTATCGTATCGTATCGTTTTGCTATGCAAACAATCAATTGTATCAATAGGCCTACTACATTTTTGCGTGGTATTTAGCAATTTTTAGAAGAAAAAGAGGAGTTTAAATACTTAGTTTAAAATAATGTCAATGTATTTTGTATCGATTTTAAATCATTGAATCGGATCGTATCGGAAAGACACATTGAATCACCTGAGCCACAGGGATAACCTGACTCCGCCAGATGGGGCAGCAGAGAGTACACTGGGTTCCCGCCAATCAGCAGCAGCTATCCCGCCGATAGCTGCTGCTGATTGGCCAGGCCGTTTTGTGGCCCGGGCATCAAGTCTGCCTGAGAGTTCCCAGATGGGAGCAGGAGGGGGGGAACCAGTGTACTCTCTGCTGCCCCATCTGGCGGAGTCAGGTTACAGGAGGGGGAACCCAGTGTACTCTCTGCTGCCCCATCTGGCGGAGTCAGGTTACCACAGGGAGCCAGCCTGATGGAATAAAGACCTCAAAACCACGTAACAACCTCAGAAATGCAAACGCATTAACC
>NC_136810.1:883079-892291 GCF_951216825.1 Electrona antarctica | reverse complement strand
CTAACGCATTAACCTCTCCTCTAACTCCAACACAGCATTAACCTCTCCTCTAACTCCTCTAACGCATTAACCTCTCCTCTAACTCCAACACAGCATTAACCTCTCCTCTAACTCCTCTAACGCATTAACCTCTCCTCTAACTCCAACACAGCATTAACCTCTCCTCTAACTCCTCTAACGCATTAACCTCTCCTCTAACTCCTCTAACGCATTAACCTCTCCTCTAACTCCAACACAGCATTAACCTCTCCTCTAACTCCTCTAACGCATTAACCTCTCCTCTAACTCCAACACAGCATTAACCTCTCCTCTAACTCCTCTAACGCATTAACCTCTCCTCTAACTCCAACACAGCATTAACCTCTCCTCTAACTCCTCTAACGCATTAACCTCTCCTCTAACTCCAACACAGCATTAACCTCTCCTCTAACTCCTCTAACGCATTAACCTCTCCTCTAACTCCAACACAGCATTAACCTCTCCTCTAACTCCTCTAACGCATTAACCTCTCCTCTAACTCCAACACAGCATTAACCTCTCCTCTAACTCCTCTAACGCATTAACCTCTCCTCTAACTCCAACACAGCATTAACCTCTCCTCTAACTCCTCTAACGCATTAACCTCTCCTCTAACTCCAACACAGCATTAACCTCTCCTCTAACTCCAACACAGCATTAACCTCTCCTCTAACTCCAACACAGCATTAACCTCTCCTCTAACTCCTCTAACGCATTAACCTCTCCTCTAACTCCTCTAACGCATTAACCTCTCCTCTAACTCCAACACAGCATTAACCTCTCCTCTAACTCCTCTAACGCATTAACCTCTCCTCTAACTCCAACACAGCATTAACCTCTCCTCTAACTCCTCTAACGCATTAACCTCTCCTCTAACTCCAACACAGCATTAACCTCTCCTCTAACTCCAACACAGCATTAACCTCTCCTCTAACTCCAACACAGCATTAACCTCTCCTCTAACTCCAACACAGCATTAACCTCTCCTCTAACTCCTCTAACGCATTAACCTCTCCTCTAACTCCAACACAGCATTAACCTCTCCTCTAACTCCTCTAACGCATTAACCTCTCCTCTAACTCCTCTAACGCATTAACCTCTCCTCTAACTCCAACACAGCATTAACCTCTCCTCTAACTCCAACACAGCATTAACCTCTCCTCTAACTCCAACACAGCATTAACCTCTCCTCTAACTCCTCTAACGCATTAACCTCTCCTCTAACTCCAACACAGCATTAACCTCTCCTCTAACTCCTCTAACGCATTAACCTCTCCTCTAACTCCAACACAGCATTAACCTCTCCTCTAACTCCTCTAACGCATTAACCTCTCCTCTAACTCCAACACAGCATTAACCTCTCCTCTAACTCCTCTAACGCATTAACCTCTCCTCTAACTCCAACACAGCATTAACCTCTCCTCTAACTCCTCTAACGCATTAACCTCTCCTCTAACTCCAACACAGCATTAACCTCTCCTCTAACTCCTCTAACGCATTAACCTCTCCTCTAACTCCAACACAGCATTAACCTCTCCTCTAACTCCTCTAACGCATTAACCTCTCCTCTAACTCCAACACAGCATTAACCTCTCCTCTAACTCCTCTAACGCATTAACCTCTCCTCTAACTCCAACACAGCATTAACCTCTCCTCTAACTCCAACACAGCATTAACCTCTCCTCTAACTCCTCTAACGCATTAACCTCTCCTCTAACTCCAACACAGCATTAACCTCTCCTCTAACTCCTCTAACGCATTAACCTCTCCTCTAACTCCAACACAGCATTAACCTCTCCTCTAACTCCTCTAACGCATTAACCTCTCCTCTAACTCCTCTAACGCATTAACCTCTCCTCTAACTCCAACACAGCATTAACCTCTCCTCTAACTCCTCTAACGCATTAACCTCTCCTCTAACTCCAACACAGCATTAACCTCTCCTCTAACTCCTCTAACGCATTAACCTCTCCTCTAACTCCAACACAGCATTAACCTCTCCTCTAACTCCTCTAACGCATTAACCTCTCCTCTAACTCCAACACAGCATTAACCTCTCCTCTAACTCCTCTAACGCATTAACCTCTCCTCTAACTCCAACACAGCATTAACCTCTCCTCTAACTCCTCTAACGCATTAACCTCTCCTCTAACTCCAACACAGCATTAACCTCTCCTCTAACTCCTCTAACGCATTAACCTCTCCTCTAACTCCAACACAGCATTAACCTCTCCTCTAACTCCTCTAACGCATTAACCTCTCCTCTAACTCCAACACAGCATTAACCTCTCCTCTAACTCCAACACAGCATTAACCTCTCCTCTAACTCCAACACAGCATTAACCTCTCCTCTAACTCCAACACAGCATTAACCTCTCCTCTAACTCCTCTAACGCATTAACCTCTCCTCTAACTCCAACACAGCATTAACCTCTCCTCTAACTCCTCTAACGCATTAACCTCTCCTCTAACTCCAACACAGCATTAACCTCTCCTCTAACTCCTCTAACGCATTAACCTCTCCTCTAACTCCAACACAGCATTAACCTCTCCTCTAACTCCTCTAACGCATTAACCTCTCCTCTAACTCCTCTAACGCATTAACCTCTCCTCTAACTCCAACACAGCATTAACCTCTCCTCTAACTCCTCTAACGCATTAACCTCTCCTCTAACTCCAACACAGCATTAACCTCTCCTCTAACTCCAACACAGCATTAACCTCTCCTCTAACTCCAACACAGCATTAACCTCTCCTCTAACTCCTCTAACGCATTAACCTCTCCTCTAACTCCTCTAACGCATTAACCTCTCCTCTAACTCCAACACAGCATTAACCTCTCCTCTAACTCCTCTAACGCATTAACCTCTCCTCTAACTCCAACACAGCATTAACCTCTCCTCTAACTCCAACACAGCATTAACCTCTCCTCTAACTCCAACACAGCATTAACCTCTCCTCTAACTCCAACACAGCATTAACCTCTCCTCTAACTCCTCTAACGCATTAACCTCTCCTCTAACTCCTCTAACGCATTAACCTCTCCTCTAACTCCAACACAGCATTAACCTCTCCTCTAACTCCTCTAACGCATTAACCTCTCCTCTAACTCCAACACAGCATTAACCTCTCCTCTAACTCCTCTAACGCATTAACCTCTCCTCTAACTCCAACACAGCATTAACCTCTCCTCTAACTCCAACACAGCATTAACCTCTCCTCTAACTCCTCTAACGCATTAACCTCTCCTCTAACTCCAACACAGCATTAACCTCTCCTCTAACTCCAACACAGCATTAACCTCTCCTCTAACTCCTCTAACGCATTAACCTCTCCTCTAACTCCAACACAGCATTAACCTCTCCTCTAACTCCTCTAACGCATTAACCTCTCCTCTAACTCCTCTAACGCATTAACCTCTCCTCTAACTCCAACACAGCATTAACCTCTCCTCTAACTCCTCTAACGCATTAACCTCTCCTCTAACTCCAACACAGCATTAACCTCTCCTCTAACTCCTCTAACGCATTAACCTCTCCTCTAACTCCAACACAGCATTAACCTCTCCTCTAACTCCAACACAGCATTAACCTCTCCTCTAACTCCAACACAGCATTAACCTCTCCTCTAACTCCAACACAGCATTAACCTCTCCTCTAACTCCAACACAGCATTAACCTCTCCTCTAACTCCAACACAGCATTAACCTCTCCTCTAACTCCTCTAACGCATTAACCTCTCCTCTAACTCCTCTAACGCATTAACCTCTCCTCTAACTCCAACACAGCATTAACCTCTCCTCTAACTCCAACACAGCATTAACCTCTCCTCTAACTCCAACACAGCATTAACCTCTCCTCTAACTCCTCTAACGCATTAACCTCTCCTCTAACTCCAACACAGCATTAACCTCTCCTCTAACTCCTCTAACGCATTAACCTCTCCTCTAACTCCAACACAGCATTAACCTCTCCTCTAACTCCTCTAACGCATTAACCTCTCCTCTAACTCCAACACAGCATTAACCTCTCCTCTAACTCCAACACAGCATTAACCTCTCCTCTAACTCCTCTAACGCATTAACCTCTCCTCTAACTCCAACACAGCATTAACCTCTCCTCTAACTCCAACACAGCATTAACCTCTCCTCTAACTCCTCTAACGCATTAACCTCTCCTCTAACTCCAACACAGCATTAACCTCTCCTCTAACTCCTCTAACGCATTAACCTCTCCTCTAACTCCTCTAACGCATTAACCTCTCCTCTAACTCCAACACAGCATTAACCTCTCCTCTAACTCCTCTAACGCATTAACCTCTCCTCTAACTCCTCTAACGCATTAACCTCTCCTCTAACTCCTCTAACGCATTAACCTCTCCTCTAACTCCTCTAACGCATTAACCTCTCCTCTAACTCCTCTAACGCATTAACCTCTCCTCTAACTCCAACACAGCATTAACCTCTCCTCTAACTCCAACACAGCATTAACCTCTCCTCTAACTCCTCTAACGCATTAACCTCTCCTCTAACTCCTCTAACGCATTAACCTCTCCTCTAACTCCAACACAGCATTAACCTCTCCTCTAACTCCTCTAACGCATTAACCTCTCCTCTAACTCCAACACAGCATTAACCTCTCCTCTAACTCCAACACAGCATTAACCTCTCCTCTAACTCCAACACAGCATTAACCTCTCCTCTAACTCCAACACAGCATTAACCTCTCCTCTAACTCCTCTAACGCATTAACCTCTCCTCTAACTCCAACACAGCATTAACCTCTCCTCTAACTCCTCTAACGCATTAACCTCTCCTCTAACTCCAACACAGCATTAACCTCTCCTCTAACTCCTCTAACGCATTAACCTCTCCTCTAACTCCAACACAGCATTAACCTCTCCTCTAACTCCAACACAGCATTAACCTCTCCTCTAACTCCAACACAGCATTAACCTCTCCTCTAACTCCAACACAGCATTAACCTCTCCTCTAACTCCTCTAACGCATTAACCTCTCCTCTAACTCCTCTAACGCATTAACCTCTCCTCTAACTCCAACACAGCATTAACCTCTCCTCTAACTCCTCTAACGCATTAACCTCTCCTCTAACTCCAACACAGCATTAACCTCTCCTCTAACTCCTCTAACGCATTAACCTCTCCTCTAACTCCAACACAGCATTAACCTCTCCTCTAACTCCTCTAACGCATTAACCTCTCCTCTAACTCCTCTAACGCATTAACCTCTCCTCTAACTCCTCTAACGCATTAACCTCTCCTCTAACTCCAACACAGCATTAACCTCTCCTCTAACTCCTCTAACGCATTAACCTCTCCTCTAACTCCAACACAGCATTAACCTCTCCTCTAACTCCTCTAACGCATTAACCTCTCCTCTAACTCCAACACAGCATTAACCTCTCCTCTAACTCCAACACAGCATTAACCTCTCCTCTAACTCCAACACAGCATTAACCTCTCCTCTAACTCCAACACAGCATTAACCTCTCCTCTAACTCCTCTAACGCATTAACCTCTCCTCTAACTCCAACACAGCATTAACCTCTCCTCTAACTCCAACACAGCATTAACCTCTCCTCTAACTCCAACACAGCATTAACCTCTCCTCTAACTCCAACACAGCATTAACCTCTCCTCTAACTCCTCTAACGCATTAACCTCTCCTCTAACTCCAACACAGCATTAACCTCTCCTCTAACTCCAACACAGCATTAACCTCTCCTCTAACTCCTCTAACGCATTAACCTCTCCTCTAACTCCAACACAGCATTAACCTCTCCTCTAACTCCTCTAACGCATTAACCTCTCCTCTAACTCCTCTAACGCATTAACCTCTCCTCTAACTCCAACACAGCATTAACCTCTCCTCTAACTCCAACACAGCATTAACCTCTCCTCTAACTCCAACACAGCATTAACCTCTCCTCTAACTCCAACACAGCATTAACCTCTCCTCTAACTCCAACACAGCATTAACCTCTCCTCTAACTCCAACACAGCATTAACCTCTCCTCTAACTCCTCTAACGCATTAACCTCTCCTCTAACTCCAACACAGCATTAACCTCTCCTCTAACTCCTCTAACGCATTAACCTCTCCTCTAACTCCAACACAGCATTAACCTCTCCTCTAACTCCTCTAACGCATTAACCTCTCCTCTAACTCCAACACAGCATTAACCTCTCCTCTAACTCCAACACAGCATTAACCTCTCCTCTAACTCCAACACAGCATTAACCTCTCCTCTAACTCCAACACAGCATTAACCTCTCCTCTAACTCCTCTAACGCATTAACCTCTCCTCTAACTCCAACACAGCATTAACCTCTCCTCTAACTCCTCTAACGCATTAACCTCTCCTCTAACTCCAACACAGCATTAACCTCTCCTCTAACTCCAACACAGCATTAACCTCTCCTCTAACTCCTCTAACGCATTAACCTCTCCTCTAACTCCAACACAGCATTAACCTCTCCTCTAACTCCTCTAACGCATTAACCTCTCCTCTAACTCCTCTAACGCATTAACCTCTCCTCTAACTCCAACACAGCATTAACCTCTCCTCTAACTCCTCTAACGCATTAACCTCTCCTCTAACTCCAACACAGCATTAACCTCTCCTCTAACTCCTCTAACGCATTAACCTCTCCTCTAACTCCAACACAGCATTAACCTCTCCTCTAACTCCAACACAGCATTAACCTCTCCTCTAACTCCAACACAGCATTAACCTCTCCTCTAACTCCAACACAGCATTAACCTCTCCTCTAACTCCAACACAGCATTAACCTCTCCTCTAACTCCTCTAACGCATTAACCTCTCCTCTAACTCCTCTAACGCATTAACCTCTCCTCTAACTCCAACACAGCATTAACCTCTCCTCTAACTCCAACACAGCATTAACCTCTCCTCTAACTCCAACACAGCATTAACCTCTCCTCTAACTCCTCTAACGCATTAACCTCTCCTCTAACTCCAACACAGCATTAACCTCTCCTCTAACTCCTCTAACGCATTAACCTCTCCTCTAACTCCAACACAGCATTAACCTCTCCTCTAACTCCTCTAACGCATTAACCTCTCCTCTAACTCCAACACAGCATTAACCTCTCCTCTAACTCCAACACAGCATTAACCTCTCCTCTAACTCCAACACAGCATTAACCTCTCCTCTAACTCCAACACAGCATTAACCTCTCCTCTAACTCCAACACAGCATTAACCTCTCCTCTAACTCCTCTAACGCATTAACCTCTCCTCTAACTCCAACACAGCATTAACCTCTCCTCTAACTCCTCTAACGCATTAACCTCTCCTCTAACTCCAACACAGCATTAACCTCTCCTCTAACTCCTCTAACGCATTAACCTCTCCTCTAACTCCAACACAGCATTAACCTCTCCTCTAACTCCTCTAACGCATTAACCTCTCCTCTAACTCCAACACAGCATTAACCTCTCCTCTAACTCCTCTAACGCATTAACCTCTCCTCTAACTCCTCTAACGCATTAACCTCTCCTCTAACTCCAACACAGCATTAACCTCTCCTCTAACTCCAACACAGCATTAACCTCTCCTCTAACTCCAACACAGCATTAACCTCTCCTCTAACTCCTCTAACGCATTAACCTCTCCTCTAACTCCAACACAGCATTAACCTCTCCTCTAACTCCAACACAGCATTAACCTCTCCTCTAACTCCTCTAACGCATTAACCTCTCCTCTAACTCCAACACAGCATTAACCTCTCCTCTAACTCCAACACAGCATTAACCTCTCCTCTAACTCCAACACAGCTGTGTGTGTGTGTGTGTGTGTGTGTGTGTGCGTGCGTGCGTGCGTGCGTGCGTGCGTGCGTGCGTGCGTGCGTGCGTGCGTGCGTGCGTGCGTGCGTGCGTGCGTGCGTGCTTTTATTCATGTGGAAGTAGGCTGTAATAAAACACAGTATTAGTGGAACGGATTTTGACGCTTAATTAATTCCTGCAGTTCTATTTATTCCACAGCCTGCACCACAAAACAGACTAGGATATTGAATTAATGGGAAAACCAATTAGGAGTTCAGAGAGTCAGCGCAGACTGCGTGCGTGCGTGCGTGCGTGCGTGCGTGCGTGCGTGCGTAGCGAGCGTGCACGCCCATCATGCCAGTCTGGCCTCCTAGCCTGTTTCCTAATCCCAGATAATGTGTCTCTCATAGAGGGGATTAAGTCAGTCTAAAGCCACCTCAAAGGAAACCTAATGAGTCTATTAGCAGTACTCGGTTCCGCTCGCCTCCCCTCCCCACATCCCCACATCTCCTGCCCCCTAGGGGGGGCCAGAATGAGCCTCCCCTCCCCACCTCCCCCTGCCCCGAGCGGGGGCAGAATGACTTGTGTAGGGACCTTAGTCAGTCTGGTAGGACAAGGCAAGTAGCCTTAGGTACAACAGCCATCTCAGCCACAATGGCTTGGCTGTGTGTGTCCCCAGTGGGACGACAGTGGGGTGACAGGACGGGGCAGAGAGGTCTGTGACCCCCCTCCTGCTCACCTGCTGGTTCACCACAGGGTCACCCTGAAAGCGTGCGTGCGTGCGTGCGTGCGTGCGTGTGTGCGTGCGTGCGTGCGTGCGTGCGTGCGTGCGTGCGTGCGTGCGTGCGTGCGTGGAAAGTTATTAAGGGTGGACAAATTTGCCCCAAACTTTCAGAATTTTGAAAATGTTCGAAATATTGACAACAGCTGATGTGCGAGCTCATAACGTGATGCCACATATACTGGTCCGTTGGTTTACGTTCATTGCCACTCAGTGCTTTTTAGACAAACTAGATGAACATGTACGTAACGTAGGATAGGCGTTTACTGAGGGAGGAAAGGCCAAACCTCAGAGAAATGCAAGGCTGTGCCAAGCTTACTGATATCCAAGCTAACTATTATATGGCACTGGAAGGATTGAAGCGCAATTTGTCATGGATTATTATTTCTTGCGGTTGAGGCTTAAAGACAAACATTGTACCATTTCACGGTCAACCTTCTGGCGCTGAAGAGATCTCTGTTTTTTAATAACGGGACACACAATGCTCACGTTGAACTCTGACCTGTTGGTCAGGGATCACATTCCATCAAAGCCCCTCTGTGTCGTGTCTGTCTGTCTGTCTGTCTGTCTGTCTGTCTGTCTGTCTGTCTGCCTGCCTGCCTGCCTG
>NC_136810.1:778079-878079 GCF_951216825.1 Electrona antarctica | reverse complement strand
GACCAGGGAGCCCCCATAACCAGATATATGGACCAGGGAGCCCCCAGAACCAGATATATGGACCAGGGAGCCCCCAGAACCAGATATATGGACCAGGGAGCCCCCAGAACCAGATATATGGACCAGGGAGCCCCCATAACCAGATATATGGACCAGGGAGCCCCCAGAACCAGATGTATGGACGAACCAGATATATGGACCAGGGAGCCCCCAGAACCAAGGATATATGGACCAGGGAGCCCCCAGAACCAGATATATGGACCAGGGAGGCCCCAGAACCAGATATATGGACCAGGGAGCCCCCATAACCAGATATATGGACCAGGGAGCCCCCAGAACCAGATGTATGGACGAACCAGATATATGGACCAGGGAGCCCCCAGAACCAAGGATATATGGACCAGGGAGCCCCCAGAACCAGATATATGGACCAGGGAGCCCCCAGAACCAGATATATGGACCAGGGAGCCCCCAGAACCAGATGTATGGACGAACCAGATATATGGACCAGGGAGCCCCCAGAACCAAGGATATATGGACCAGGGAGCCCCCAGAACCAGATATATGGACCAGGGAGCCCCCAGAACCAGATATATGGACCAGGGAGCCCCCAGAACCAGATATATGGACCAGGGAGCCCCCAGAACCAGATATATGGACCAGGGAGCCCCCAGAACCAGATATATGGACCAGGGAGCCCCCAGAACCAGATATATGGACCAGGGAGCCCCCAGAACCAGATATATGGACGAACCAGATATATGGACCAGGGAGCCCCCAGAACCAGATATATGGACCAGGGAGCCCCCAGAACCAGATATATGGACCAGGGAGCCCCCAGAACCAGATATATGGACCAGGGAGCCGCCAGAACCAAGGATATATGGACCAGGGAGCCCCCAGAACCAGATAGATGGACCAGGGAGCCCCCAGAACCAGATATATGGACCAGGGAGCCCCCAGAACCAGATAGATGGACCAGGGAGCCCCCAGAACCAGATATATGGACCAGGGAGCCGCCAGAACCAAGGATATATGGACCAGGGAGCCCCCAGAACCAGATATATGGACCAGGGAGCCCCCAGAACCAGATATATGGACCAGGGAGCCCCCAGAACCAAGGATATATGGACCAGGGAGCCCCCAGAACCAAGGATATATGGACCAGGGAGCCCCCAGAACCAAGGATATATGGACCAGGGAGCCCCCAGAACCAGATATATGGACCAGGGAGCCCCCAGAACCAAGGATATATGGACCAGGGAGCCCCCAGAACCAGATATATGGACCAGGGAGCCCCCAGAACCAGATATATGGACCAGGGAGCCCCCAGAACCAAGGATATATGGACCAGAGAGCCCCCAGAACCAGATATATGGACCAGGGAGCCCCCAGAACCAAGGATATATGGACCAGAGAGCCCCCAGAACCAGATATATGGACCAGGGAGCCCCCAGAACCAAGGATATATGGACCAGGGAGCCCCCAGAACCAGATATATGGACCAGGGAGCCCCCAGAACCAGATATATGGACCAGGGAGCCCCCAGAACCAGATATATGGACCAGGGAGCCCCCAGAACCAGATATATGGACCAGGGAGCCCCCAGAACCAAGGATATATGGACCAGGGAGCCCCCAGAACCAAGGATATATGGACCAGGGAGCCCCCAGAACCAGATATATGGACCAGGGAGCCCCCAGAACCAGATATATGGACCAGGGAGCCCCCAGAACCAGATATATGGACCAGGGAGTCCCCAGAACCAGATATATGTTCCAGGGAGTCCCCAGAACCAGATATATGGATCAGGGAGCCCCCAGAACCAGATATATGGACCAGGGAGCCCCCAGAACCAGATATATGGACCAGGGAGCCCCCAGAACCAAGGATATATGGACCAGGGAGCCCCCAGAACCAGATATATGGACCAGGGAGCCCCCAGAACCAGATATATGGACCAGGGAGTCCCCAGAACCAGATATATGGATCAGGGAGCCCCCAGAACCAGATATATGGACCAGGGAGCCCCCAGAACCAGATATATGGACCAGGGAGGCCCCAGAACCAAGGATATATGGACCAGGGAGCCCCCAGAACCAAGGATATATGGACCAGGGAGCCCCCAGAACCAGATATATGGACCAGGGAGCCCCCAGAACCAGATATATGGACCAGGGAGCCCCCAGAACCAAGGATATATGGACCAGGGAGCCCCCAGAACCAAGGATATATGGACCAGGGAGCCCCCAGAACCAAGGATATATGGACCAGGGAGCCCCCAGAACCAGATATATGGACCAGGGAGCCCCCAGAACCAAGGATATATGGACCAGGGAGCCCCCAGAACCAGATATATGGACCAGGGAGCCCCCAGAACCAGATATATGGACCAGGGAGCCCCCAGAACCAAGGATATATGGACCAGGGAGCCCCCAGAACCAAGGATATATGGACCAGGGAGCCCCCAGAACCAGATATATGGACCAGGGAGCCCCCAGAACCAAGGATATATGGACCAGGGAGCCCCCAGAACCAGATATATGGACCAGGGAGCCCCCAGAACCAAGGATATATGGACCAGGGAGCCCCCAGAACCAAGGATATATGGACCAGGGAGCCCCCAGAACCAAGGATATATGGACCAGGGAGCCCCCAGAACCAAGGATATATGGACCAGGGAGCCCCCAGAACCAAGGATATATGGACCAGGGAGACCCCAGAACCAAGGATATATGGACCAGGGAGCCCCCAGAACCAGATATATGGACCAGGGAGCCCCCAGAACCAGATATATGGACCAGGGAGCCCCCAGAACCAGATATATGGACCAAAGAGCCCCCAGAACCAAGGATATATGGACCAGGGAGCCCCCAGAACCAAGGATATATGGACCAGGGAGCCCCCAGAACCAAGGATATATGGACCAGGGAGCCCCCAGAACCAGATATATGGACCAGGGAGCCCCCAGAACCAGATATATGGACCAGGGAGCCCCCATAACCAGATATATGGACCAGGGAGCCCCCAGAACCAGATATATGGACCAGGGAGCCCCCAGAACCAGATATATGGACCAGGGAGCCCCCATAACCAGATATATGGACCAGGGAGCCCCCAGAACCAAGGATATATGGACCAGGGAGCCCCCAGAACCAAGGATATATGGACCAGGGAGCCCCCAGAACCAAGGATATATGGACCAGGGAGCCCCCAGAACCAAGGATATATGGACCAGGGAGCCCCCAGAACCAAGGATATATGGACCAGGGAGCCCCCAGAACCAGGGAGCCCCCAGAACCAGATATATGGACCAGGGAGCCCCCAGAACCAGATATATGGACCAGGGAGCCCCCAGAACCAGATATATGGACCAGGGAGCCCCCAGAACCAAGGATATATGGACCAGAGAGCGCCCAGAACCAAGGATATATGGACCAGGGAGCCCCCAGAACCAGATATATGGACCAGGGAGCCCCCAGAACCAGATATATGGACCAGGGAGTAAAACAGTGTGGGGAGACTATAGTCCATATATAAAAGTAAACTTTTTCCACCACTGGTCATAACAATGATCTATCAATTGACTCAATGAGGAAATGTGCATTTTTGAGAATGAGGGAATGTGCATTTTTGAGAATGTGCATTGCATATTTGAGAATGATGAAATGTGCATTTTTGAGAATGTGCATTGCATATTTGAGAATGAGGAAATGTGCATTTTTGAGAAAGAAAAATTAAAATCCATTGTGCACGTCATGTGCATGTGCACGCCGTGTGCACGTCATGACTATGTCGTCACGTGCACACCAGATTAGAGCAATTTAAAAATAATAATAATAAAAAATGTTTTTTTTTAAAGGCGTCCAAAGGCAACGTGGGCGTTACGGGAAAGGCGTCAAAAGGCGTCCTGTGGCATTGAATGAGTTTACGTCATATTTAGCGGAATTCTGACGTCATTTCTCCGTTCATTGTTCATGGCAAATCTTGAGACGTGTGTGTGGACAAAAGCTGTTAGTAGAAGGGACCAACGCCTCTTAAAAAAGGGTTCGCCTGGAAAGGAGCCAGCTTAGGTGGTTCGGGCATCTGGTTAGGATGCCTCTCGGGCGTCTCCCTAGGGAGGTCCTCGAGGCATCTGGTTAGGATGCCTCTCGGGCATCTCCCTAGGGAGTTCCTCGAGGCATCTGGTTAGGATGCTTCTCGGGCGTCTCCCTAGGGAGGTCCTCGAGGCATCTGGTTAGGATGCCTCGAGGGCGTCTCCCTAGGGAGGTCCTCGAGGCATCTGGTTAGGATGCCTCTCGGGCGTCTCCCTAGGGAGGTCCTCGACGCACGTCCCACTGGGAGGAGACCCCGGGGCAGACCAATGATCACGTCCCACTGGGAGGAGACCCCGGGGCAGACCAAGGATCACGTCCCACTGGGAGGAGACCCCCGGGGGAAGACCAAGGATCACGTCCTACTGGTAGGAGACCAAGGCGCAGTTGGAGGAAACACATCGACTCACTGGCCTTGGAACGTCTCGGGATCCCCCAGGAGGAAGTCACTAATGTTGCTCTGGAGAGGGAAGTCTGGAGCACTCTGGTGGAGCTGTTGCCCCCGCGACCCGACTACGGATAAGCGGTTGAAGATGGATGGAAGAATAAAACCCCTGAGCCGTCTTCTCCTTCTCTGTCGGAGGTCATGGCGGCCAGTTCCCACCTGACATCGTGAGTGAGTCCCTCCTGCTCCAGACCGTGCTGAATAACCACTAGTTTGCATAAAGTCTTCAGACTAGGATTCAAGTCCAAGATGTTCAGCTCGCCGGCTGTGTTGCGTGTTCCAAAGGCAAAGCCACGATCGCCCACCATGCAACAGCACAGCCCAACCATCATAGACAGTCCTTCCCTCTTGGGCTCAACCTTCTTCCAGGAGACGGTCTCTGGACTGAATTTCCACACATCATTGAAGTTCTGGTTATTACCGTTGTAGCCTACAAATATGTACAGCTCTCCATTGTAGACAAAAGCTGAATGATCCCAGCGTTCTTCTGGAAGAAACTGTGCAGAAGGAGTGTTCATCCATTGGTTGATCTCTGTGTCAAACACTCTGATGGTGTTGTAGTACTGATCCAACCCATAGCCTCCAAATACAAACATCTTTGTCCCGATGATGGTACCAGAGTGACGTTCTGTAGCAGGAGGTGGAGTTCCTCTGGTGTCAATCAAAGACCAGAACATTGTGCTGGTGTCCAACTTGTAGATGTCATTAGTGCATCCAGTAAGGTTCCATCCTCCATGGATAAACATGACCTTCCCCAACACACAGGCCAAGTGGTTGCACCTCTCCTCTGGAACGCTCCCAGAAACCCTGGGGTGAAACCATCTGTGGGCGTCCACGTCAAACGCATAAAGCACCTGGCAGCGATCTGAGACGGTCGTAAAACCTCCCCAGAGGTAGATGACATCTTCGACCAGCACAGCCGAGTGGCCGCGGAACCAGGGTGGAACCTCTTCGTGGCGTTCACCTCTTCCGGGTGTCACCGGGGGTAACTTCCTCCAGCGTAAAGACACTGTGTTGAAAACGTGTACACTAATGTGATCTGTGTTGTCGTCATAACACATTCCAAAAAGTACACCTTGTCTCCAACTGCAGCGACCGCATGTCCATTCATCTTTGGTCCTCCACACCGATGCAGCGTCCAGCAGAACATTTCTAACGGCGTAGTTTAAGTCTTGTTCTCTAAAGGTAGAGTCCTAATGTCTGTTCTACTGCTTATATTGGATCAGCGGCACCAATGACTCGCAAAGTTTGACAAATCCACAAAGCCAAATCCGATGAGTTGGGTTTGGCCAATGGAGACAGCACGGAAGAGTGAAGACCTGGTTAGCACACCGCTCCGGCAGCGCACCCCCCGCGCCTCGAAGACCTGGTTAGCACACTGCTCCGGGCAGCGCACCCCCCGCGCCTCGAAGACCTGGTTACCACACTGCTCCGGGCAGCGCACCCCTCGCGCCTCGAAGACCTGGTTACCACACTGCTCCGGGCAGCGCACCCCCCGCGCCTCGAATACCTGGTTACCACACTGCTCCGGGCAGCGCACCCCACGCGCCTCGAAGACCTGGTCCCCCGTTTGGGTCACGGCCCTTTTTTTTGCTTAGATTGACTGGCCTAACCCATTTAGGGCGGGAACCCCTGTTGGTGTTTTAAGCATTATGTTATGCTTTAGCTGAAAAATAGCAGATCTACAAGCTCATATGAGCTTGTAGATCTGCTATTTTTGAGTGGTGTAAACCACTCCTACAACTGGCTTTGTTAGTCTGTGCTCAAAAAATTAGCATGGTTGCTATGTTCACCCTGTTCACCCGGGTGTGATTTCATTACGTCAGACATGATTTCATTACGTCAGACCACAGCTGATCAGTCTATATAAGACCTTACACCACTCAGTTCACACAGGTGTGATTTTTTTGAAAAATCGTGAAAATGTGGTGCAAATCTTTGAAAATGTTGTTTTTATAGTGTTTTTAACTCAAATCTTTGCTTCTGGGGGGGCTCCCTGGAACAAGATATTTTCAGATGGGGGTTGGCGGCCAATTACATATAATTCTAGGGGTTCTTGACATGAAATAGTTTGAGAACCACTGATATAGAAACATCAGGATTTAGAAGACATTTTTATAAATGGGCTGATCCTCTAACAACATTCTGTCCTAACCAGGCCTCGAACAACATTCTCACCTGAGCTTCCTGGCGTGCTGCTGCTGTAGGTGACGTGTCTGCTGGAGCTGAGCCGAGCAGAGAGACAGGAAGCTCCCTGAAGACACGGTGGGACGGTGACCCTCTGGTGGTGGTGGAGGGGCATCTGCCTCCTGTCCGCGGGCGGTGGTGGTGGTTGCTGCTCTCAGGCCAGGTGTAGCTGCCTCCTGTCCAGGTGTAGGGGCATCTGCCTCCTGTCCGCGGGTGGTGGTGGTTGCTGCTCTCAGGCCAGGTGTAGCTGCCTCCTGTCCAGGTGTAGGGGCATCTGCCTCCTGTCCGCGGGTGGTGGTGGTGGTTGCTGCCCTCAGGCCAGGTGTAGCTGCCTCCTGTCCAGGTGTAGGGGCATCTGCCTCCTGTCCGCGGGTGGTGGTGGTGGTTGCTGCTCTCAGGCCAGGTGTAGCTGCCTCCTGTCCAGGTGTAGGGGCATCTGCCTCCTGTCCGCGGGTGGTGGTGGTGGTTGCTGCTCTCAGGCCAGGTGTAGCTGCCTCCTGTCCAGGTGTAGGGGCATCTGCCTCCTGTCCGCGGGTGGTGGTGGTTACTGCCCTCAGGCCAGGTGTAGCTGCCTCCTGTCCAGGTGTAGGGGCATCTGCCTCCTGTCCGCGGGCAGTGGTGGTGGTTGCTGCTCTCAGGCCAGGTGTAGCTGCCTCCTGTCCAGGTGTAGGGGCATCTGCCTCCTGTCCGCAGGTGGTGGTGGTTGCTGCCCTCAGGCCAGGTGTAGGGGCATCTCCCCCCTGTCCAGGTGTAGGGGCATCTGCCTCCTGTCCAGGTGTAGGGGCATCTGCCTCCTGTCCAGGTGTAGGGGCATCTGCCTCCTGTCCAGGTGTAGGGGCATCTGGTGGCAGGTGTAGGCCAGGCACTGCCCTTAGCAGAGTGGCTCTGTGAAGGAGAGCATGTTGGGTAAAATATCACATACAGGAATGTGCATCAAATCTCTATAGACTTAGTTCAGATGTGTCTGTCTGGGAACATAAAAGAGAGCGAACGAGGTATTGAATATGCAGGGGTCGACACTAAGGTCATGTTCCACTTGACCAAAGGTCATGTCCACTTGACCAAAGGTCATGTCCACTTGACCAAAGGTCATGTCCACTTGCAGTAAATTGTCCGTTATAAAATGCAGGTAGAATTTGAATAACCGTTCCAACTTAAAAACATGTCCTCAATGTTTATGCCTGCTATGAATATGACTATGGGTTCATACTTTTTATATTTGTGTAGCAACAGTGAAAATGTGTATTTAGCTGCCAGGGGCAGGTGGGCAACCCTAAAGGTGGTTGCACACCGGCTGCGTTTTTCAGAAAACCGATGGAGAAACGCTGCTAAAAATCCGAATTCGCATCCGATTCGCGCCCGGTGTGTGGAGACCCTTAACCCCAATGTACTGTATATTGTAAAATCACAGTTAATTTAACTCTGAGAGCGTACAAATGTACACTCTCAGAGTTACAGACCCATAAGGGTCCATTTGGTTCCAAACTATCATTTAGCTGCATGGGGACCCCCACTTTGGGAACCCCTGAGTACAGTACCAAAACAACCCCTGTCAAAGAAACGTCAAGCTCTAATCTAATCGAGCCGTCGTGGATGAACACAACACCCTGTTGAACCCATCAAACATTTTGTCTAAACAACAAGTATATTCAATGAACATGAATGAATGCCCCTCAGGAGGAACGGGGAAGGAAGGGACACAACATGATGGACGTCCACATCCTAGTGTGTGCCTGCATGTGAAACCAGGTCTCTGCTTAGCGTGCACGCGGCGGCGCGCCAATGCGCCGCCGTCTCTCAGGGCAGAGGACTGGGATGATCCATGTTGAGCCAAGGATCAAAGACCTGGCAACGGAGCTGAGCTGGAGCCTGTGGGGGCCTTGAGGCCCCTGTGGGGCCCCATGCCAAGGCTGTGGGGCCCCATGCCAAGGATGTGGGGCCCCATGCCAAGGCTGTGGGGCCCCATGCCAAGGATGTGGGGGCCTTGGCATGCGTAGCTGCTGTCCAGTGAGATGCCAGCCATGCAGTGTTGCCAGGTTGTGTGAGAGAAATAAGCAACTATAGCCAGGTCAAGCCCAAAATAAGCGACTATAGGCTATTTTTAAAAAAAAAGCAGATCTACAAGCTCTCAACGCGTCGCCAAAGCGACAGTGTTGCACTGCCAGCCATCCCTTCTTTCTGCGATCGCTCAGGTTTAGTTCATGGCGGTTTGGGATTAAGCGAGCAAGCTTTTCTGACGTGAAAGTGAGAAACAAATATGTTTAGCATGGCTCCACGTAAGCAGCATATAACAACCATGTAACCACCGCTAAGTAAAACATGTTACGTGTATTATAAAATATGAATACGTTCTATATATAAAATATAGTTTCTGTCTATATTTCACAAAGATATGTTTAACATCACACAAATTGGTGTAATGCCGTTGTCTGTTGTATCGTCATTTACGGAGGTTAAGAGTCCTTCAAAAGGGCCCGGGTGGCTGGCGTAGCAGTCCAAAAGGGCCCGGGTGGCTGGCGTAGCAGTCTAGGCACCATGGGGCCCGGGTGGCTGGCGTAGCAGTCCAGGCACCATGGGGCCCGGGTGGCTGGCGTAGCAGTCCAGGCACCATGGGGCCCGGGTGGCTGGCGTAGCAGTCCAGGCACCATGGGGCCCGGGTGGCTGGCGTAGCAGTCCAGGCACCATGGCCGGTAGTTCGGTCGGGCAGTGTGCCGCGGGTTCGACTCCCGATCTCTCTCCTCATTTCCTGTCAGCCTACTGTATACATACCCCTCTATAAAACGATAAAATAGGCGAAAGCCACGAAAATATAGTCCCCCCCCCCCCCCCCATGCGTCACCAAGTCCGCTTGCTGAGGCGTTTCGATAAATACACAGAGAGGTAGCGATATCGATATGCCTTAACACATTCTGTACGGGAACCCCTTTTGGTGTTTTAACTAAGCATTATGTTATACTTTAGCTATTGAAAAAGCTACGAGCTTGTAGGTCTACTATTTTTGAAAATTCGTAAAAATGCGGCACAAATCTTAGGTATATATTCTTTCAGAGCAAACGGTTTTTTTTTATTTCGACGTCAGGCCTAAATGCCTTAAGAGAGTGGAGGTCTATATGTCTGCTTTAGAGGGAGTCTGGGGGAGAGAGAGGTAACCAGTGCCTGAGGCTAAGGACGTCCAAACTGAAGAATCCCAACTATCTGCCAGAGAAACAGACCAGGAGGAACCGAGCGTTGGCCAAATGCATGCGGTCCACATTTATTCACTGGGAAGATGTGGAACGGCATGAAAGGCCAGGGGACCTCGGCTAGAGACTATAATACAGATCTAAGCAAAGTGTGTAAGAGAGAGAGAGGGGGGGAGGGGGGGGGGGTTGAGGGGGGGGGCAGCTAGAACTTCAGGCTACAAAGTTGTTTTTAAACATTCCAAACAACTGGGGATTCTAACGTTAACGGATGGATCGCCCTGGGACCTTAAATCTTGTTGCAAACATTAAAGAGATGAAAAGAAGCAGGTCTTCAGAGTGGACGGAGGAGGATGACATGTCTGACCCCAGGGAGAGATTTTAACAGGCTTTTCTCTCGCAGACATTTTGACAATGTGTGAAATTGTTCGTTTGGTTTAAAAGAAAAAACTTGGAATGAGTGATTTTAATTAAATGAAGCTCAAATGAATAAACGACTAAACCTTGTTTAGTTTTCTTATTATTATTTTGATTACTCTGTCCTGCTCGTTTAAATAGCAGAGCAAACATGTGTTTGGGAATGTTGCTGAAGGTTGTTATTTTGTCAGCTGACACCTAAATCAAAGAAACCACACAGCGTGTATTTAATTATTTGATATCTCCGACAGTAAACGTACTGCGACGCTACAATGGAAGCATCATTCTGACGGCCCGCGGTGGAATGGAAGTTTATGTTATTTAGTCATCTGACACCCAAACCATACAGTGTTTATTTAATTAGTTTATATCTACAATGGCATATGTCTCCACAGTGAGGTTGGGAAATGTAAAAGCAGCCTACTACTATAGCCTACTAGCCTACTGGTAGGCAGAAACATGGCAACCAGAATAACCCGTTCTGAGCGAAAATCCTCCCTATGCACTGGCCCGATAGTGAAAAGTCAACCGTCAATGATTTTAAGCACGAACCAAATCTTCAAATCGATGGAAAAATGCATCAACAATGCAGTAAGTATTCATATACACACAGCGGCCATGTTGCTCTTACATCATGTACTGTCTGGGCGGGGCTTCCACAACCCATGATGTCAGAGCAAAATGGCCACCTGCGTGAATATGGCCAATAGAGCGCTGAAGTCCTGACGTCATCCCCTGGTTCCAACAGGTTCGCACAAGTTATTCTGTATGGAGAATAACATGGGGTCATCTTGAAATCGTCTCATATAAGCATTGTAGGCCAACAATAAACAAACTGTCTCTGTATCGTTATATTGTCAGGGAGGTGTCTCTGTGTCTTTATATTGTCGGGAAGGTGTCTCTGTATCGTTATATTGTCGGGGAGGTGTCTCTGTATCGTTATATTGTCAGGGAGGTGTCTCTGTGTCGTTATATTGTCAGGGAGGTGTCTCTGTATCGTTATATTGTCAGGGAGGTGTCTCTGTATCGTTATATTGTCAGGGAGGTGTCTCTGTGTCGTTATATTGTCAGGGAGGTGTCTCTGTATCGTTATATTGTCAGGGAGGTGTCTCTGTATCGTTATATTGTCAGGGAGGTGTCTCTGTATCGTTATATTGTCGGGAAGGTGTCTCTGTATCGTTATATTGTCGGGGAGGTGTCTCTGTATCGTTATATTGTCGGGAAGGTGTCTCTGTATCGTTATATTGTCGGGGAGGTGTCTCTGTATCGTTATATTGTCGGGGAGGTGTCTCTGTGTCGTTATATTGTCAGGGAGGTGTCTCTGTATCGTTATATTGTCAGGGAGGTGTCTCTGTGTCGTTATATTGTCGGGGAGGTGTCTCTGTATCGTTATATTGTCAGGAAGGTGTCTCTGTATCGTTATATTGTCAGGGAGGTGTCTCTGTATCGTTATATTGTCGGGGAGGTGTCTCTGTATCGTTATATTGTCAGGGAGGTGTCTCTGTGTCGTTATATTGTCAGGGAGGTGTCTCTGTATCGTTATATTGTCAGGAAGGTGTCTCTGTGTCGTTATATTGTCAGGGAGGTGTCTCTGTGTCGTTATATTGTCAGGGAGGTGTCTCTGTGTCGTTATATTGTCAGGGAGGTGTCTCTGTGTCGTTATATTGTCAGGGAGGTGTCTCTGTGTCGTTATATTGTCAGGGAGGTGTCTCTGTGTCGTTATATTGTCAGGGAGGTGTCTCTGTGTCGTTATATTGTCAGGGAGGTGTCTCTGTATCGTTATATTGTCAGGGAGGTGTCTCTGTATCGTTATATTGTCGGGGAGGAAAAATCAAAGAACGACTGACATAGAAACATAGGCTTTTTCAGAAAACTGTCAGGATATAGAAGAAATTCTTAGAATCTGATCTCAGGTCAAAATGGAATAAAGCCCTCTTGGCGTTCCCTCCTCTCCCCCGTCCTCCTCTCCTCTGTCCCCTCTCCCCCGTCCTCCTCTCCCCTGTCCCCTCTCCCCCGTCCTCCTCTCCTCTGTCCCCTCTCCCCCGTCCTCCTCTCCTCTGTCCCCTCTCCCCCGTCCTCCTCTCCTCTGTCCCCTCTCCCCCGTCCTCCTCTCCTCTGTCCCCTCTCCCGCGTCCTCCTCTCCTCTGTCCCCTCTCCCCCGTCCTCCTCTCCTCTGTCTCCTCTCCCCCGTCCTCCTCTCCTCTGTCCCCTCTCCCCCGTCCTCCTCTCCTCTGCGAGTGGGGAAATAAAGCCCTCTTGGCGTTCCCTCCTCTCCCCCGTCCTCCTCTCCTCTTGGCGTTCCCTCCTCGCCTCCAGCTGCATGCGTACGACTCCAGCATGCCTGCTGAACGGACGCCCAGAGCCCGTATTTCATCTAGTGAAGACTTCCTTCAAAACACAACCTCTTAACCCGTTCAGCACTGGAAAGCGTCTGTGTCACCTTATATAGCTTTTTCAGAAGAAGAGGTTCTGTAGAACCATGAAGGTCTCAGTGTCAGGATTCAGAAGAGGTTCTGTAGAAGCATGACGGTCTCAGTGTCAGGATTCAGAAGAGGTTCTGTAGAACCATGAAGGTCTCAGTGTCAGGATTCAGAAGACGTTTAGTAGAACCATGAAGGTCTCAGTGTCAGGATTCAGAAGAGGTTCTGTAGAACCATGAAGGTCTCAGTGTCAGGATTCAGAAGAGGTTCTGTAGAACCATGAAGGTCTCAGTGTCAGGATTCAGAAGAGGTTCTGTAGAACCATGAAGGTCTCAGGTCTCCATGGGTTAAAGAGAGCAGATTAATCAGGACCCCAGTGCTTTCTTCTCCTCCCTATACGCCTCCTGGATCTCCTGGATCTCCTGGATCAGGACTCGGGGCTCACAGTGAATGTCATTCTTAGCGTTACACTGTTGATGCTTTAATTTAGCCGTGTGTTGTGACTGGCCGGGGATGAAAGGGCCGGGCGCGGGCCAAGGGGGGGGGGGGGGGGGGGGGGGGGCGCGGGCCAAGGGAAACACAGGGGTTAAGGGGCCGGGCGCGGGCCAAGGGAAACACAGGGGTTAAGGGGCCGGGCGCGGGCCAAGGGAAACACAGGGGTTCATTCAGATGTTGGCACAGGAGGTTAGGTGGAGTTCAATGAAATGTTTGGATTGTATTTTGGTGTAAAAAAAAGAATGGTTAAGGAGGTATAGAGAGGAGAACTCTGTAGATTAAGTGACCCATGTGGTAGAGGGTTTAATTACAACAGAATTCATCCATTGTAACTATGATGAAAAAAAAAAAACATTAGGCGAAATAAATAAATAAAGCGTCGCAGTCCACCCCACCCCCTCCCCCCCTTTCATGTCGACGCGGCCCGGAAGAGAATTTCCCGTTCATTTTTCCCATATAGACATTATTTTTGTATTTACTGACAGATACATTTCAACCCATTTTGACCTGATACCTGATTCTACAAATGTCTTGTAAATCCTGACAGTTTTCTGAAAAAGCCATGTTTCTGTTTCAGTCGTTCTCAAACATGTTCATGTCAAGGACCCCCAAAAATATATGTAATTGGCCGCCGACCCCCATCTGAAAATATGTTGTTCCAGAGACCCCCCAGGGACCCCCCTCCACCCAGAAGCAAAGATTTGAGTTAAAAACGTTGCGCCACATTTCCGCGGTTTTTGAAAAATAGCAGATCTACAAGCTCTGCTATTTTTCAATAGCTAAAGTGTAACATAATGCTTAAAACACCAAAAGGGGTTCCCGCCCCAGAACGGGTTAAAGAACCTGTGAAAAACAGCTGAGTTATTTGGCTGTGGCGTCCTATACACGACAGCACGTGAGAAATATACACGACAGCACGTGAGAAATGAATCACCACAAATTGCATATTCCGCAAAAATGAACTCTCTTTAACAGGGACACACGAAGGAGATTGTTTTGGGTAATAAAGTGAGTGAGCAAATTGACACTGGGAGAGAGATAATACATTTTAGCGCTGAATCAATATTTGGGGGGTTTTAGAGTCCTCCAGTGCGCCGTAAAGCTCACGGACGTCGGTGGGCACGTTGCGGTAATCCGATCGCAGACGGGGATCACAGCGCTAAGCCCAGGAAGTGGCCGCGAAGACCCGGCGCTCAGCTGGAGTGGTTTAGACCAGGGGTGGGAAAAAAAGTACTCAATTGTTTCACTTTAGGTAAAAGTACCAATACTGCAATTTTAGAACTACTTTGTTACAAGTAAAAGTACGGAATTGAAAATGTAAAAGTACAAAAGTATCGGCGTATAAATGTATTTAAAGTACTAAAAGTAAAAGTACTCATATTGCAGAATGTCCCATTTCACAAGTTCAAAATGTGTACAAAATCTATTGAAAAGAGCAGAAATAGCAGATCTACAAGCTCTCTGCTCAAATAGCAGATCTACAAGCTCTCTGCTCAAATAGCAGATCTACAAGCTCTCTGCTCAAATAGCAGATCTACAAGCTCTCTGCTCAAATAGCAGATCTACAAGCTCTCTGCTCAAATAGCAGATCTACAAGCGGACATTTAGATTTCTTTGTCATAGTCTCTTGAATAGTTTTCACTTAGTTTTAGTCACATTTTATTTAGTCACCCGGAATGTCTAGTTTTAGTCGACTAAATGTCATAAGATTTTAGTCGACTAAATCTACAGTTGATTTAGTCGACTAAAATGTATTTTGTCGGGCCTCGATGCCGTCGTGATGACTGATTTTACACTTGCTGCAAATAGCAGATCTACAAGCTCTCTGCTCAAATAGCAGATCTACAAGCTCACAACGCGTCAAATAGCAGATCTACAAGCTCACAACGCGTCAAATAGCAGATCTACAAGCTCACAACGCGTCAAATAGCAGATCTACAAGCTCACAACGCGTCAAATAGCAGATCTACAAGCTCACAACGCGTCGCGCTGCGACGGGAAGTGATGCTCACCTCCAGTCCCGCTCCTGCAGCAGAGGGTTTCCTGTGAGGTGGACCTGCTTCAGTGATGGACATCCTGTCAGGCTGTCACACACACTGCTCAGCTCTGCATGACACACACACACACACACACACACACACACACACACACACACACACACACACACACACACACACACACACACACACACACACACACACACACACACACACACACACACACACACACACACACACACACACACACACACACACACACACACACACACACACAGCTCAGCTCTGCATCATTGGACACAAGAATGTCATCTTCATACAGTGACCCTTAGACATTATTGGGATCTGAATGTAAAACAATTGGCAAATATCCCTGTATGCTATTATTTTGAGTATAGCGGCTCCAATGCACAAACAACTCTTTTATAAATATATTATTTCTAAAAGAATACCTGAGAGGCAGTTGTGACTGACATCCAGGCTCTCCAGTGACACGCAGTCAGACCAACAGGGCAGCTTCGTAACGCTGAGGAAGATTAAACATACAATAAAGGGACATTCACCAACCGAGCAATCTTCATTCCTACTCTATATATGGTCATGAAGTGTTCCTACTCTATATATGGGCATGAAGTGTTCCTACTCTATATATGGTCATGAAGTGTTCCTACTCTCACCTATGGTCATGAAGTGTTCCTACTCTATATATGGTCATGAAGTGTTCCTACTCTATATATGGTCATGAAGTGTTCCTACTCTATTTATGGTCATGAAGTGTTCCTACTCTATATATGGTCATGAAGTGTTCCTACTCTCACCTATGGTCATGAAGTGTTCCTACTCTATATATGGTCATGAAGTGTTCCTACTCTATATATGGTCATGAAGTGTTCCTACTCTCACCTATGGTCATGAAGTGTTCCTACTCTCACCTATGGTCATGAAGTGTTCCTACTCTATATATGGTCATGAAGTGTTCCTACTCTATTTATGGTCATGAAGTGTTCCTACTCTATTTATGGTCATGAAGTGTTCCTACTCTATATATGGTCATGAAGTGTTCCTACTCTCACCTATGGTCATGAAGTGTTCCTACTCTATATATGGTCATGAAGTGTTCCTACTCTATATATGGTCATGAAGTGTTCCTACTCTCACCTATGGTCATGAAGTGTTCCTACTCTCACCTATGGTCATGAAGTGTTCCTACTCTATATATGGTCATGAAGTGTTCCTACTCTATATATGGTCATGAAGTGTTCCTACTCTCACCTATGGTCATGAAGTGTTCCTACTCTATATATGGTCATGAAGTGTTCCTACTCTATATATGGTCATGAAGTGTTCCTACTCTCACCTATGGTCATGAAGTGTTCCTACTCTCACCTATGGTCATGAAGTGTTCCTACTCTATATATGGTCATGAAGTGTTCCTACTCTCACCTATGGTCATGAAGTGTTCCTACTCTCACCTATGGTCATGAAGTGTTCCTACTCTATATATGGTCATGAAGTGTTCCTACTCTCACCTATGGTCATGAAGTGTTCCTACTCTCACCTATGGTCATGAAGTGTTCCTACTCTATATATGGTCATGAAGTGTTCCTACTCTATTTATGGTCATGAAGTGTTCCTACTCTATTTATGGTCATGAAGTGTTCCTACTCTATATATGGTCATGAAGTGTTCCTACTCTCACCTATGGTCATGAAGTGTTCCTACTCTATATATGGTCATGAAGTGTTCCTACTCTCACCTATGGTCATGAAGTGTTCCTACTCTCACCTATGGTCATGAAGTGTTCCTACTCTATATATGGTCATGAAGTGTTCCTACTCTATTTATGGTCATGAAGTGTTCCTACTCTATATATGGTCATGAAGTGTTCCTACTCTCACCTATGGTCATGAAGTGTTCCTACTCTATATATGGTCATGAAGTGTTCCTACTCTATATATGGTCATGAAGTGTTCCTACTCTCACCTATGGTCATGAAGTGTTCCTACTCTCACCTATGGTCATGAAGTGTTCCTACTCTATATATGGTCATGAAGTGTTCCTACTCTCACCTATGGTCATGAAGTGTTCCTACTCTCACCTATGGTCATGAAGTGTTCCTACTCTATATATGGTCATGAAGTGTTCCTACTCTATTTATGGTCATGAAGTGTTCCTACTCTATTTATGGTCATGAAGTGTTCCTACTCTATATATGGTCATGAAGTGTTCCTACTCTCACCTATGGTCATGAAGTGTTCCTACTCTATATATGGTCATGAAGTGTTCCTACTCTATATATGGTCATGAAGTGTTCCTACTCTCACCTATGGTCATGAAGTGTTCCTACTCTCACCTATGGTCATGAAGTGTTCCTACTCTATATATGGTCATGAAGTGTTCCTACTCTATATATGGTCATGAAGTGTTCCTACTCTCACCTATGGTCATGAAGTGTTCCTACTCTATATATGGTCATGAAGTGTTCCTACTCTATATATGGTCATGAAGTGTTCCTACTCTCACCTATGGTCATGAAGTGTTCCTACTCTCACCTATGGTCATGAAGTGTTCCTACTCTATATATGGTCATGAAGTGTTCCTACTCTCACCTATGGTCATGAAGTGTTCCTACTCTCACCTATGGTCATGAAGTGTTCCTACTCTATATATGGTCATGAAGTGTTCCTACTCTCACCTATGGTCATGAAGTGTTCCTACTCTCACCTATGGTCATGAAGTGTTCCTACTCTATATATGGTCATGAAGTGTTCCTACTCTATTTATGGTCATGAAGTGTTCCTACTCTATTTATGGTCATGAAGTGTTCCTACTCTATATATGGTCATGAAGTGTTCCTACTCTCACCTATGGTCATGAAGTGTTCCTACTCTATATATGGTCATGAAGTGTTCCTACTCTCACCTATGGTCATGAAGTGTTCCTACTCTCACCTATGGTCATGAAGTGTTCCTACTCTATATATGGTCATGAAGTGTTCCTACTCTATTTATGGTCATGAAGTGTTCCTACTCTATATATGGTCATGAAGTGTTCCTACTCTCACCTATGGTCATGAAGTGTTCCTACTCTATATATGGTCATGAAGTGTTCCTACTCTATATATGGTCATGAAGTGTTCCTACTCTCACCTATGGTCATGAAGTGTTCCTACTCTCACCTATGGTCATGAAGTGTTCCTACTCTATATATGGTCATGAAGTGTTCCTACTCTCACCTATGGTCATGAAGTGTTCCTACTCTCACCTATGGTCATGAAGTGTTCCTACTCTATATATGGTCATGAAGTGTTCCTACTCTATTTATGGTCATGAAGTGTTCCTACTCTATATATGGTCATGAAGTGTTCCTACTCTCACCTATGGTCATGAAGTGTTCCTACTCTATATATGGTCATGAAGTGTTCCTACTCTATATATGGTCATGAAGTGTTCCTACTCTCACCTATGGTCATGAAGTGTTCCTACTCTCACCTATGGTCATGAAGTGTTCCTACTCTATATATGGTCATGAAGTGTTCCTACTCTATTTATGGTCATGAAGTGTTCCTACTCTATTTATGGTCATGAAGTGTTCCTACTCTATATATGGTCATGAAGTGTTCCTACTCTCACCTATGGTCATGAAGTGTTCCTACTCTATATATGGTCATGAAGTGTTCCTACTCTATATATGGTCATGAAGTGTTCCTACTCTCACCTATGGTCATGAAGTGTTCCTACTCTATATATGGTCATGAAGTGTTCCTACTCTATTTATGGTCATGAAGTGTTCCTACTCTATATATGGTCATGAAGTGTTCCTACTCTCACCTATGGTCATGAAGTGTTCCTACTCTATATATGGTCATGAAGTGTTCCTACTCTATATATGGTCATGAAGTGTTCCTACTCTCACCTATGGTCATGAAGTGTTCCTACTCTCACCTATGGTCATGAAGTGTTCCTACTCTATATATGGTCATGAAGTGTTCCTACTCTCACCTATGGTCATGAAGTGTTCCTACTCTCACCTATGGTCATGAAGTGTTCCTACTCTATATATGGTCATGAAGTGTTCCTACTCTATTTATGGTCATGAAGTGTTCCTACTCTATATATGGTCATGAAGTGTTCCTACTCTCACCTATGGTCATGAAGTGTTCCTACTCTATATATGGTCATGAAGTGTTCCTACTCTATATATGGTCATGAAGTGTTCCTACTCTCACCTATGGTCATGAAGTGTTCCTACTCTCACCTATGGTCATGAAGTGTTCCTACTCTATATATGGTCATGAAGTGTTCCTACTCTATTTATGGTCATGAAGTGTTCCTACTCTATATATGGTCATGAAGTGTTCCTACTCTCACCTATGGTCATGAAGTGTTCCTACTCTATATATGGTCATGAAGTGTTCCTACTCTATATATGGTCATGAAGTGTTCCTACTCTCACCTATGGTCATGAAGTGTTCCTACTCTCACCTATGGTCATGAAGTGTTCCTACTCTATATATGGTCATGAAGTGTTCCTACTCTCACCTATGGTCATGAAGTGTTCCTACTCTCACCTATGGTCATGAAGTGTTCCTACTCTCACCTTATATGGTCATGAAGTGTTCCTACTCTCACCTATGGTCATGAAGTGTTCCTACTCTATATATGGTCATGGAGTGTGGGTTATGACCGAAAGAATAAGGTCGCGAATACAATCAGCCGAAATGAATTTTCTCAGACGGGTGGCTGGCAAGTTCAGTCACACGAGAGAGAGAGATTCGGAGTAGAGTCGCTGCTGAAAGGAGCCAGCTTAGGTGGTTCGGGGCATCTGGTTAGGATGCCTCTGGGGCGCCTCTCTAGGGAACGCACGCACGTGCGTGCTCTTCTGGTCGGGCAAGTACAAAAGCCATGTTCTACTTGGGATGTGGTATCACTGTACCTGTTCTTAGCCCCAGTAGAGGTCCTGGAGGAGGGGGAACTGTACCTGTTCTTAGCCCCCTGTAGAGGTCCTGGAGGAGGGGGAACTGTACCTGTTCTGAGCCCCTGTAGAGGTCCTGGAGGAGGGGGAACTGTACCTGTTCTGAGCCCCCGTAGAGGTCCTGGAGGAGGGGGAACTGTACCTGTTCTTAGCCCCAGTAGAGGTCCTGGAGGAGGGGGAACTGTACCTGTTCTGAGCCCCAGTAGAGGTCCTCTAGGAGGGGGAACTGTACCTGTTCTTAGCCCCCGTAGAGGTCCTGGAGGAGGGGGAACTGTACCTGTTCTGAGCCCCAGTAGAGGTCCTGGAGGAGGGGGAACTGTACCTGTTCTTAGCCCCAGTAGAGGTCCTGGAGGAGGGGGAACTGTACCTGTTCTGAGCCCCCTGTAGAGGTCCTGGAGGAGGGGGAACTGTACCTGTTCTTAGCCCCAGTAGAGGTCCAGGAGGAGGGGGAACTGTACCTGTTCTGAGCCCCAGTAGAGGTCCAGGAGGAGGGGGAACTGTACCTGTTCTTAGCCCCAGTAGAGGTCCAGGAGGAGGGGGAACTGTACCTGTTCTTAGCCCCAGTAGAGGTCCTGGAGGAGGGGGAACTGTACCTGTTCTGAGCCCCAGTAGAGGTCCAGGAGGAGGGGGAACTGTACCTGTTCTTAGCCCCAGTAGAGGTCCAGGAGGAGGGGGAACTGTACCTGTTCTGAGCCCCAGTATAGGTCCTCTAGGAGGGGGAACTGTACCTGTTCTGAGCCCCAGTAGAGGTCCTGGAGGAGGGGGAACTGTACCTGTTCTGAGCCCCAGTATAGGTCCTCTAGGAGGGGGAACTGTACCTGTTCTGAGCCCCCGTAGAGGTCCTGGAGGAGGGGGAACTGTACCTGTTCTGAGCCCCCTGTAGAGGTCCTGGAGGAGGGGGAACTGTACCTGTTCTTAGCCCCAGTAGAGGTCCTGGAGGAGGGGAACTGTACCTGTTCTTAGCCCCAGTAGAGGTCCTGGAGGAGGGGGAACTGTACCTGTTCTGAGCCCCAGTAGAGGTCCTGGAGGAGGGGGAACTGTACCTGTTCTGAGCCCCAGTAGAGGTCCTGGAGGAGGGGGAACTGTACCTGTTCTGAGCCCCAGTAGAGGTCCTGGAGGAGGGGGAACTGTACCTGTTCTGAGCCCCAGTAGAGGTCCTGGAGGAGGGGGAACTGTACCTGTTCTTAGCCCCAGTAGAGGTCCTGGAGGAGGGGGAACTGTACCTGTTCTTAGCCCCAGTAGAGGTCCTCTAGGAGGGGGAACTGTACCTGTTCTTAGCCCCAGTAGAGGTCCTGGAGGAGGGGGAACTGTACCTGTTCTTAGCCCCAGTAGAGGTCCTGGAGGAGGGGGAACTGTACCTGTTCTGAGCCCCAGTATAGGTCCTCTAGGAGGGGGAACTGTACCTGTTCTGAGCCCCAGTAGAGGTCCTGGAGGAGGGGGAACTGTACCTGTTCTTAGCCCCTGTAGAGGTCCTGGAGGAGGGGGAACTGTACCTGTTCTGAGCCCCAGTAGAGGTCCTGGAGGAGGGGGAACTGTACCTGTTCTGAGCCCCAGTAGAGGTCCTCTAGGAGGGGGAACTGTACCTGTTCTTAGCCCCAGTAGAGGTCCTGGAGGAGGGGGAACTGTACCTGTTCTGAGCCCCAGTAGAGGTCCTGGAGGAGGGGGAACTGTACCTGTTCTGAGCCCCAGTAGAGGTCCTGGAGGAGGGGGAACTGTACCTGTTCTTAGCCCCAGTAGAGGTCCTGGAGGAGGGGGAACTGTACCTGTTCTGAGCCCCCGTAGAGCTCCTGCAGGAGGGGAACTGTACCTGTTCTGAGCCCCAGACAGCTCCTGCAGGGGGGGAACTGTACCTGTTCTGAGCCCCAGAGAGCTCCTGGAGGAGGGGTAACCAGCAGTCTGTGAGGCTGTCCAGAGACCAGAGGTTGTTGTCATCCAGAAACAGCTGCCTGAGAAGGACCTGGTTGTTCAGACAGGGAGGCTGAGGGACAGACAGGGAGAAGGTTGTTCAGACAGGGAGGCTGAGGGACAGACAGGGAGAAGGTTGTTCAGACAGGGAGGCTGAGGGACAGACAGGGTGAAGGTTGTTCAGACAGGGAGGCTGAGGGACAGACAGGGAGAAGGTTGTTCAGACAGGGAGGCTGAGGGACAGACAGGGAGAAGGTTGTTCAGAGGACAGACAGGGAGGCTGAGGGACAGACAGTATGTAGGCTATATGCTTCAATGACCGAAATAAACCATTCATTCATTCAAACTGTGACCAGTTCAAGAGTGACCAGTAATGTTTCACAGCAACCAGGCGCTGTGTTCATGATTTGAGGCATTTTGTTCAAAACGGGCCAACCAGGATATGGAATATGAACATTCATACAGATCCGTACAGTATAACTCACAGAGATAACATAACGTGTCACTTAAATTATGGTTTAATTATAGTTCATCTACAGAAACATTTTAAAGGTAAATTGTATGACAATGCACACATGACACATCATGACACATACTGTTCGAAGCTTGTAAACAACACAAGATAAGATTGTAAACAAGACAAGATAAAGGATGGCTATTTTCATGTAAAATATTAACTCCTAATATGAATCTTTTAAAGCTTTTATTATGGGGCTGAATGGAGGAGAAGGAAATATCTAGGCTAAACAGTGGTTCCTCTACAGCAGCAGGTGGTGGTGCAGCCAGCGGTAAATGGGCCCATTTGTCACTGTCAGTTGTTTTAGACCTGCTGTGTTTAGAGTTAACTGTAGTGTTGAACACCAGCACAACTCTGCTGGACTCCACCATGTCCGGCTGGGCCGATGGCAGCGGCCAGCAGAGCTCCGCTGGACTCCACCATGTCCGGCTGGGCCGATGACAGCAGCCAGCAGGCCTGGCTGGACTCCACCATGTCCGGCTGGGCCGATGACAGCGGCCAGCAGGCCTGGCTGGACTCCACCATGTCCGGCTGGGCCGATGACAGCGGCCAGCAGGCCTGGCTGGACTCCACCATGTCCGGCTGGGCCGATGACAGCGGCCAGCAGGCCTGGCTGGACTCCACCATGTCCGGCTCGGCCGATGACAGCGGCCAGCAGGCCTGGCTGGACTCCAACATGTCCGTCTGGGCCGATGACAGCGGCCAGCAGGCCTGGCTGGACTCCACCATGTCCGGCCGGGCTGATGACAGCGACCAGCAGGCCTGGCTGGACTCCACCATGTCCGGCTGGGCCGATGACAGCGGCCAGCAGGCCTGGCTGGACTCGACTTCTGACAGCACATCATTAATGCTGCTTATCTCTACACTACATATTTAAGCCATAAACCCTACACGAGAGGGTGTTCTTTATAGTCATTAATGCACGCCTGCGATGCTGCAGGAACTCGCGCAAAAAAATCATATTTGTAGCCACTACGACCACCAATGTCCCAAGAAACTAGCTAGCCTAGCCACCCAGTCTGCTGCTCTCTGGGAGAACAGAAACTAGCTAGCCTAGCCACCCAGTCTGATACGCTCTGGGAGAACAGAAACTAGCTAGCCTAGCCACCCAGTCTGCTGCTCTCTGGGAGAACAGAAACTAGCTAGCCTAGCCACCCAGTCTGCTGCTCTCTGGGAGAAAAGAAACTAGCTAGCCTAGCCACCCAGTCTGCTGCTCTCTGAGAGAACAGAAAATACCTAGCCTAGCCACCCAGTCTGATGCGCTCTGGGAGAACAGAAACTAGCTAGCCTAGCCACCCAGTCTGCTGCTCTCTGGGAGAACAGAAACTAGCTAACCTAGCCACCCAGTCTGCTGCTCTCTGGGAGAACAGAAACTAGCTAGCCTAGCCACCCAGTCTGCTGCTCTCTGGGAGAACAGAAACTAGCTAGCCTAACCACCCAGTCTGCTGCGCTCTGGGAGAACAGAAACTAGCTAGCCTAGCCACCCAGTCTGCTGCTCTCTGGGAGAACAGAAACTAGCTAGCCTAGCCACCCAGTCTGCTGCGCTCTGGGAGAACAGAAACTAGCTAGCCTAGCCACCCAGTCTGCTGCTCTCTGGGAGAACAGAAACTAGCTAACCTAGCCACCCAGTCTGCTGCTCTCTGGGAGAACAGAAACTAGCTAGCCTAGCCACCCAGTCTGCTGCGCTCTGGGAGAACAGAAACTAGCTAGCCTAGCCACCCAGTCTGCTGCTCTCTGGGAGAACAGAAACTAGCTAGCCTAGCCACCCAGTCTGCTGCTCTCTGGGAGAACAGAAACTAGCTAGCCTAGCCACCCAGTCTGCTGCTCTCTGGGAGAACAGAAACTAGCTAGCCTAGTGTTGAGGTTGTACTGTACCCCGGCCAGGCTGTTGCCCCTCAGGTCCAGTGTGTTGAGGTTGTTCTGTACCTCAGGTCCAGCGTGTTGAGGTTGTACTGTACCTCGGCCAGGCTGTTGCCCCTCAGGTCCAGTGTGTTGAGGTTGTTCTGTACCTCAGGTCCAGCGTGTTGAGGTTGTACTGTACCCCGGCCAGGCTGTTGGCCCTCAGGTCCAGCGTGTTGAGGTTGTACTGTACCTCGGCCAGGCTGTTGGCCCTCAGGTCCCTGTACTGTACCTCAGGTCCAGTGTGTTGAGGTTGTACTGTACCTCAGGTCCAGTGTGTTGAGGTTGTACTGTACCTCAGGTCCAGTGTGTTGAGGTTGTACTGTACCTCAGGTCCAGTGTGTCGAGGTTGTACTGTACCTCAGGTCCAGTGTGTTGAGGTTGTACTGTACCTCAGGTCCAGTGTGTTGAGGTTGTACTGTACCTCAGGTCCAGTGTGTTGAGGTTGTTCTGTACCTCAGGTCCAGCGTGTTGAGGTTGTTCTGTACCTCAGGTCCAGCGTGTTGAGGTTGTACTGTACCTCAGGTCCAGCGTGTTGAGGTTGTTCTGTACCTCAGGTCCAGTGTGTTGAGGTTGTTCTGTACCTCAGGTCCAGTGTGTTGAGGTTGTACTGTACCTCAGGTCCAGTGTGTTGAGGTTGTACTGTACCTCAGGTCCAGTGTGTTGAGGTTGTACCGTACCTCAGGTCCAGCGTGTTGAGGTTGTTCTGTACCTCAGGTCCAGCGTGTTGAGGTTGTTCTGTACCTCAGGTCCAGTGTGTTGAGGTTGTACCGTACCTCGGCCAGGCTGTTGCCCCTCAGGTCCAGCGTGTTGAGGTTGTACTGTACCTCGGCCAGGCTGTTGCCCCTCAGGTCCAGCGTGTTGAGGTTGTACTGTACCTCGGCCAGGCTGTTGGCCCTCAGGTCCAGTGTGTTGAGGTTGTTCTGTACCTCAGGTCCAGCGTGTTGAGGTTGTTCTGTACCTCAGGTCCAGCGTGTTGAGGTTGTACTGTACCTCGGCCAGGCTGTTGGCCCTCAGGTCCAGTGTGTGAAGGAGGCCACAGTTCTCCAGCCCCTCCAGGCGGTTCAGGAGATTGTGAGAACAGTCCAGGTGTATCAGCGTGCACACCTCCCTCAGCCCTCTAGTGCTGACCAGCTGGTTGTGGTCCACGCGCAACGTCTGCAGCCTCTTCATCCACTCCAGGCCGGCTGCAGATTATATGATGTGAAGATTAAAAATACCTGCCTTAGAACCCATTTAGACTATGAGGAACGCATCTGTGTCGCCTTATATAGATTGTATAACCACTTTACCATTGTTTTAAACTTTATCTGTTGAAAAAACAGATCTGCTATTTTTGAAAAAATCGTGAAAATGTGTGCAAATCTTTGAATATATATTATTTCACAGCGAACATTTGTAACATTTTGATGGGGGTCTGTGGCCAAATACAGATCATTCTGGGGGTCCTTGACATGAAATAGTTTGAGCACCACTGATATAGAAACATGGGTTTTTTCAGAAAACTGTTAGGATTTAGAAGATATTTGTAGAATCTGCTCTAAGGTCTTCAGTTCCATTGCAGTGTGACTCTATGCATAGAAACTGCATAGTGAAAGCGGGGGGTATAATTATATATGCGCGTCGCATCTACATCATCAACGCAAAGGCACGTTGGGATGCGACGGCCTAAAAAAGGTTCTTATACATTATGACAAGTAAGACGCGCGAACGCGAACGCTCGCAAATTGCAATAACAACAATTAGAATACATTTCGTACTTTTTTAAGGTTTTTTTTTAAGTTCACTTTTTTTATATATTTGTTTGTGTTTTTTTGACTTTTTTTAAGTTATTTTTTAGTGTGTGTGTGCGTGTTTTTTTTTTTAAAGTTTTCTTTAAGTTTTTGTTAAAGTTTTTTCTTTAGGTTTTGTGTGTGTGTGAGACTGTGTGTGAGACTGTGTGTGAGACTGTGTGTGTGTGTGTGTGTGTGTGTGTGTGTGTGTGTGTGTGTGTGTGTGTGTGTGTGTGTTTTGTGTGTGATACAGCTGCACCCTCTGGTGGCGGGCCGGTGGTGTTACAGCGTGACACACACACACACAGACAGACAGACAGACAGTTTAGGCCAGCTTCTATAGTTAGTGCTCACTGCATTCGCAATAATTATGATGACTTGATGATTGGATTCGGTGGAGGATGACTGAGACAGAGTGTTTTAGTGAGGCCTGAAGGTCAGAGTGAATGTGTTCATATATCCCTATAGGGCAATATGTATTCATGACTTTAACAGACAGAGTGTTTTAGTGAGGCCTGAAGGTCAGAGTGAATGTGTTCATATATCCCTATAGGGCACTATGTATTCATGACATTAACAGACAGAGTGTTTTAGTGAGGTCTGAAGGTCAGAGTGAATGTGTTCATATATCCCTATAGGGCACTATGTATTCATGACTTTAACAGACAGAGTGTTTTAGTGAGGCCTGAAGGTCAGAGTGAATGTGTTCATATATCCCTATAGGGCACTATGTATTCATGACTTTAACAGACAGAGTGTTTTAGTGAGGCCTGAAGGTCAGAGTGAATGTGTTCATATATCCCTATAGGGCACTATGTATTCATGACTTTAACAGACAGAGTGTTTTAGTGAGGCCTGAAGGTCAGAGTGAATGTGTTCATATATCCCTATAGGGCACTATGTATTCATGACTTTAACAGACAGAGTGTTTTAGTGAGGTCTGAAGGTCAGAGTGTGGGCGGCTGTGGCTCAAGAGGTAGTGGAAGTGTCCTTGGGCAAGACACTGAACCCCAAATTGCTCCCGATGTGCTGGTTGGTACCTTGCATGGCTTCCGGTTCCGCCGCAATCGGTGTATGCATGTGTGTGTGAATGGGTGAATGTGTTCATATATATCCATACGCTGGGCAATATGTAGGGCGACTGTGGCTCAAGAGGTAGAGCAGGTCGTCCAATGACCCGTGGGTCGGCGGTTCGAATCCCGGCTCCTCCTGTCCACATGTGGAAGTGTCCTTGGGCAAGACACTGAACCCTACATTGCCTCCAATGAGTCGGTCGGTGTGAGCTTGCCACCATTGGTGTGTGAATGTGCGGACGCTGGCGTCGACTGTTCGCCGCTTCACCTTCCAATGTATGAATGAATGAACCATTGTAAGCGCTTTGAGTAGGCACGTAGTGCATAGAAAAGCGCCATAAAAATGCAATTCATTTTTATTATTATTATTATATGTATTCATGACTTTAACAGTAACTGAAGGTCATAGTGAATGTGTTCATATATCCCTATAGGGCAATATGTATTCATGACTTTAACAGTAACTGAAGGTCAGAGTGAAGGTGTTCATATATCCCTATAGGGCAATATGTATTCATGACTTTAACAGTAACTGAAGGTCATAGTGAAGGTGTTCATATATCCCTATAGGGCAATATGTATTCATGACTTTAACAGTAACTGAAGGTCAGAGTGAAGGTGTTCATATATCCCTATAGGGCAATATGTATTCATGACTTTAACAGTAACTGAAGGTCATAGTGAAGGTGTTCATATATCCCTATAGGGCAATATGTATTCATGACTTTAACAGTAACTGAAGGTCATAGTGAATGTGTTCATATATCCCTATAGGGCAATATGTATTCATGACTTTAACAGTAACTGAAGGTCAGAGTGAAGGTGTTCATATATCCCTATAGGGCAATATGTATTCATGACTTTAACAGTAACTGAAGGTCAGAGTGAAGGTGTTCATATATCCCTATAGGGCAATATGTATTCATGACTTTAACAGTAACTGAAGGTCATAGTGAAGGTGTTCATATATCCCTATAGGGCAATATGTATTCATGACTTTAACAGTAACTGAAGGTCAGAGTGAAGGTGTTCATATATCCCTATAGGGCAATATGTATTCATGACTTTAACAGTAACTGAAGGTCATAGTGAAGGTGTTCATATATCCCTATAGGGCAATATGTATTCATGACTTTAACAGTAACTGAAGGTCAGAGTGAAGGTGTTCATATATCCCTATAGGGCAATATGTATTCATGACTTTAACAGTAACTGAAGGTCATAGTGAAGGTGTTCATATATCCCTATAGGGCAATATGTATTCATGACTTTAACAGTAACTGAAGGTCATAGTGAAGGTGTTCATATATCCCTATAGGGCAATATGTATTCATGACTTTAACAGTAACTGAAGGTCATAGTGAAGGTGTTCATATATCCCTATAGGGCAATATGTATTCATGACTTTAACAGTAACTGAAGGTCAGAGTGAAGGTGTTCATATATCCCTATAGGGCAATATGTATTCATGACTTTAACAGTAACTGAAGGTCATAGTGAAGGTGTTCATATATCCCTATAGGGCAATATGTATTCATGACTTTAACAGTAACTGAAGGTCAGAGTGAAGGTGTTCATATATCCCTATAGGGCAATATGTATTCATGACTTTAACAGTAACTGAAGGTCATAGTGAAGGTGTTCATATATCCCTATAGGGCAATATGTATTCATGACTTTAACAGTAACTGAAGGTCAGAGTGAAGGTGTTCATATATCCCTATAGGGCAATATGTATTCATGACTTTAACAGTAACTGAAGGTCAGAGTGAAGGTGTTCATATATCCCTATAGGGCAATATGTATTCATGACTTTAACAGTAACTGAAGGTCATAGTGAAGGTGTTCATATATCCCTATAGGGCAATATGTATTCATGACTTTAACAGTAACTGAAGGTCATAGTGAATGTGTTCATATATCCCTATAGGGCAATATGTATTCATGACTTTAACAGTAACTGAAGGTCAGAGTGAAGGTGTTCATATATCCCTATAGGGCAATATGTATTCATGACTTTAACAGTAACTGAAGGTCATAGTGAAGGTGTTCATATATCCCTATAGGGCAATATGTATTCATGACTTTAACAGTAACTGAAGGTCAGAGTGAATATGTTCATATATCCCTATAGGGCAATATGTATTCATGACTTTAACAGTAACTGAAGGTCAGAGTGAAGGTGTTCATATATCCCTATAGGGCAATATGTATTCATGACTTTAACAGTAACTGAAGGTCATAGTGAAGGTGTTCATATATCCCTATAGGGCAATATGTATTCATGACTTTAACAGTAACTGAAGGTCAGAGTGAATATGTTCATATATCCCTATAGGGCAATATGTATTCATGACTTTAACAGTAACTGAAGGTCAGAGTGAAGGTGTTCATATATCCCCATAGGGCAATATGTATTCATGACTTTAACAGTAACTGAAGGTCAGAGTGAAGGTGTTCATATATCCCTATAGGGCAATATGTATTCATGACTTTAACAGTAACTGAAGGTCAGAGTGAATGTGTTCATATATCCCTATAGGGCAATATGTATTCATGACTTTAACAGTAACTGAAGGTCATAGTGAAGGTGTTCATATATCCCTATAGGGCAATATGTAGTCATGACTTTAACAGTAACTGAAGGTCATAGTGAATGTGTTCATATATCCCTATAGGGCAATATGTATTCATGACTTTAACAGTAACTGAAGGTCATAGTGAATGTGTTCATATATCCCTATAGGGCAATATGTAGTCATGACTTTAACAGTAACTGAAGGTCATAGTGAATGTGTTCATATATCCCTATAGGGCAATATGTATTCATGACTTTAACAGTAACTGAAGGTCATAGTGAATGTGTTCATATATCCCTATAGGGCAATATGTAGTCATGACTTTAACAGTAACTGAAGGTCAGAGTGAATGTGTTCATATATCCCTATAGGGCAATATGTATTCATGACTTTAACAGTAACTGAAGGTCAGAGTGAATGTGTTCATATATCCCTATAGGGCAATATGTATTCATGACTTTAACAGTAACTGAAGGTCAGAGTGAATGTGTTCATATATCCCTATAGGGCAATATGTATTCATGACTTTAACAGTAACTGAAGGTCAGAGTGAAGGTGTTCATATATCCCTATAGGGCAATATGTATTCATGACTTTAACAGTAACTGAAGGTCAGAGTGAATGTGTTCATATATCCCTATAGGGCAATATGTATTCATGACTTTAACAGTAACTGAAGGTCATAGTGAAGGTGTTCATATATCCCTATAGGGCAATATGTATTCATGACTTTAACAGTAACTGAAGGTCAGAGTGAAGGTGTTCATATATCCCTATAGGGCAATATGTATTCATGACTTTAACAGTAACTGAAGGTCAGAGTGAAGGTGTTCATATAACCCTATAGGGCAATATGTAGTCATGACTTTAACAGTAACTGAAGGTCATACTAGTGAATATGTTCATATATCCCTATAGGGCAATATGTATTCATGACTTTAACAGTAACTGAAGGTCATACTAGTGAATATGTTCATATATCCCTATAGGGCAATATGTATTCATGACTTTAACAGTAACTGAAGGTCATAGTGAATGTGTTCATATATCCCTATAGGGCAATATGTATTCATGACTTTAACAGTAACTGAAGGTCATAGTGAATGTGTTCATATATCCCTATAGGGCAATATGTATTCATGACTTTAACAGTAACTGAAGGTCAGAGTGAAGGTGTTCATATATCCCTATAGGGCAATATGTATTCATGACTTTAACAGTAACTGAAGGTCAGAGTGAAGGTGTTCATATATCCCTATAGGGCAATATGTATTCATGACTTTAACAGTAACTGAGTCACATTTCAATACATATCGCCAGTGGTGGAAGTACATTTTACTTAAGTACTGTACTTAAGTACCATTTTGAGGTATTTGTACTTTACATGAGTATTTCCAATTTTCAATACTTTCACTTCTACTCTACATCTCGGAGGAAAATATTGTACTTTTTACTCCATTACAATTATTTCAGAACTTTAGTTACTTTGTATATTTCGATTATTATTATTTATTATTATAAAACATACATTATCCACTTCAGCCATACTTGCATTTCGGCCATTCGAAAATAGCCGATCCACAAGCTCACAATGCGTCGCGGTGCGACGCATTGTGAGCTTGTAGATCGGCTATTTTCAAAAGATAAAACTTGAAACGGCACATTCTGCATAGTGAGTACTTTCTACTTGTTGTACTTGAAGTACATTTTGATACCAATAATGTTGTACTTTTACAAGTAAGTATATTTTGAATTCCGTACTTCTACTTGTAACGGAGTAGTTCTACTTGTAACAGAGTAGTTCTACTTGTAACGGGGTAGTTCTACTTGTAACGGTAGTTCTACTTGTAACGGAGTAGTTCTACTTGTAACGGGGTAGTTCTACTTGTAACGGTAGTTCTACTTGTAACGGAGTAGTTCTACTTGTAACGGGGTAGTTCTACTTGTAACGGTAGTTCTACTTGTAACGGTAGTTCTACTTGTAACGGAGTAGTTCTACTTGTAACGGGGTAGTTCTACTTGTAACGGTAGTTCTACTTGTAACGGGGTAGTTCTACTTGTAACGGTAGTTCTACTTGTAACGGGGTAGTTCTACTTGTAACGGTAGTTCTACTTGTAACGGAGTAGTAGGAGTAGTTCTACTTGTAACGGGGTAGTTCTACTTGTAACGGAGTAGTAGGAGTAGTTCTACTTGTAACGGGGTAGTTCTACTTGTAACGGTAGTTCTACTTGTAACGGAGTAGTTCTACTTGTAACGGGGTAGTTCTACTTGTAACGGTAGTTCTACTTGTAACGGAGTAGTAGGAGTAGTTCTACTTGTAACGGGGTAGTTCTACTTGTAACGGTAGTTCTACTTGTAACGGAGTAGTAGGAGTAGTTCTACTTGTAACGGTAGTTCTACTTGTAACGGAGTAGTAGGAGTAGTTCTACTTGTAACGGTAGTTCTACTTGTAACGGAGTAGTTCTACTTGTAACGGAGTAGTTCTACTTGTAACGGGGTAGTTCTACTTGTAACGGAGTAGTTCTACTTGTAACGGAGTAGTTCTACGTTGCAGTATTGATACTTTTACTGAAGTAAAATATTTGAGTACTTTTTCCCAACACTGCATATTGGAGTGTAGTCAAAGGAGCTGGTGAAACTGGACGGATGCTGCCCTCTGGTGGCGAGTTGGAGACATTACTCAGCCCAGAACTATTTGAAGCACACTAACAACGCAGGCATTTGACAGTAATAATAGTAAGTAAGCTATTGTGCTAATATGCGAACGCACGCACGCACGCACGCACGCACGCACGTACGCACGCACGCACGCACGTGCACACTCTCTGTGACCAAATGTGAATGAGGGGCTGCCATTGGATTTTTTTTAATTTTCGTTTTTTCACGTCATATGAAAGCAGAGAATCATAGCTTCAAATTGACATATTGGTTGTTCAGTTTGACCCACCAGTTTTGGAGATATGGCTTATAGAGTAATGTCTTGCAGAGAAACAGCGAGTTGAGAAAACAGACTTGAAAGGTTCACTTCTGTGGTCTCTAACATTACACCTAGCTACATGTTTAAGCATTTATTTCATATTTACATGTCTTCTGTGGACTCTAACATTACACCTAGCTACATGTTTAAGCATTTATTTCATATTTACATGTCTTCTGTGGACTCTAACATTACACCTAGCTACATGTTTAAGCATTTATTTCATATTTACATGTCTTCTGTGGACTCTAACATTACACCTAGCTACATGTTTAAGCATTTATTTCATATTTACATGTCTTCTGTGGACTCTAACATTACACCTAGCTACATGTTTAAGCATTTATTTCATATTTACATGTCTTCTGTGGACTCTAACATTACACATAGCTACATGTTTAAGCATTTATTTCATATTTACATGTCTTCTGTGGTCTCTAACATTACACCTAGCTACATGTTTAAGCATTTATTTCATATTTACATGTCTTCTGTGGACTCTAACATTACACCTATAGCTACATGTTTAAGCATTTATTTCATATTTACATGTCTTCTGTGGACTCTAACATTACACCTATAGCTACATGTTTAAGCATTTATTTCATATTTACATGTCTTCTGTGGACTCTAACATTACACCTAGCTACATGTTTAAGCATTTATTTCATATTTACATGTCTTCTGTGGACTAACATTACACCTATAGCTACATGTTTAAGCATTTATTTCATATTTACATGTCTTCTGTGGACTCTAACATTACACCTAGCTACATGTTTAAGCATTTATTTCATATTTACATGTCTTCTGTGGACTCTAACATTACACCTAGCTACATGTTTAAGCATTTATTTCATATTTACATGTCTTCTGTGGTCTCTAACATTACACCTAGCTACATGTTTAAGCATTAATTTCATATTTACATGTCTTCTGTGGACTCTAACATTACACCTAGCTACATGTTTAAGCATTTATTTCATATTTACATGTCTTCTGTGGACTCTGACATTACACCTAGCTACATGTTTAAGCATTTATTTCATATTTACATGTCTTCTGTGGACTCTGACATTACACCTAGCTACATGTTTAAGCATTTATTTCATATTTACATGTCTTCTGTGGACTCTAACATTACACCTAGCTACATGTTTAAGCATTTATTTCATATTTACATGTCTTCTGTGGACTCTAACATTACACCTAGCTACATGTTTAAGCATTTATTTCATATTTACATGTCGATTTCAACTCTGACATGCTCTAGTACAGTATGTGAAGAGTCTGCCTGTGCTATTAACTCATTTTGAAGAAAATGTGCGCGATGGCAGCTCTCAGTCAAGTCTGGTCACACATATCAAAGTTACAAGACAGATATGTACATTTTAGACGCAGGGCGGGGCTCACCAATGGGCAGCTAGGGGGGGCAGGGCGGGGCTCACCAATGGGCAGCTAGGGGGGGCAGGGCGGGGCTCACCAATGGGCAGCTAGGGGGGCAGGGCGGGGCTCACCAATGGGCAGCTAGGGGGGGCAGGGCGGGGCTCACCAATGGGCAGCTAGGGGGGCAGGGCGGGGCTCACCAATGGGCAGCTAGGGGGGGCAGGGCGGGACTCACCAATGGGCAGCTAGGGGGGCAGGGCGGGGCTCACCAATGGGCAGCTAGGGGGGGCAGGGCGGGGCTCACCAATGGGCAGCTAGGGGGGCAGGGCGGGGCTCACCAATGGGCAGCTAGGGGGGGGCAGGGCGGGGCTCACCAATGGGCAGCTAGGGGGGGCAGGGCGGGGCTCACCAATGGGCAGCTAGGGGGGGCAGGGCGGGGCTCACCAATGGGCAGCTAGGGGGGCAGGGCGGGGCTCACCAATGGGCAGCTAGGGGGGGGGCAGGGCGGGGCTCACCAATGGGCAGCTAGGGGGGGCAGGGCGGGGCTCACCAATGGGCAGCTAGGGGGGGCAGGGCGGGGCTCACCAATGGGCAGCTAGGGGGGCAGGGCGGGACTCACCAATGGGCAGCTAGGGGGGGGGCAGGGCGGGGCTCACCAATGGGCAGCTAGGGGGGGGCAGGGCAGGGCTCACCAATGGGCAGCTAGGGGGGGCAGGGCAGGGTGAGCTCACCAATGGGCAGCTAGGGGGGGGGCAGGGCGGGGCTCACCAATGGGCAGCTAGGGGGGGGGCAGGGCGGGGCTCACCAATGGGCAGCTAGGGGGGGGCAGGGCAGGGCTCACCAATGGGCAGCTAGGGGGGGCAGGGCAGGGTGAGCTCACCAATGGGCAGCTAGGGGGGCAGGGCGGGGCTCACCAATGGGCAGCTAGGGGGGGCAGGGCGGGGCTCACCAATGGGCAGCTAGGGGGGGCAGGGCGGGGCTCACCAATGGGCAGCTAGGGGGGGGCAGGGCGGGGTTCACCAATGGGCAGCTAGGGGGGGCAGGGTGAGCTCACCAATGGGCAGCTAGGGGGGCAGGGCGGGGCTCACCAATGGGCAGCTAGGGGGGCAGGGCGGGGCTCACCAATGGGCAGCTAGGAGGGGCAGGGCGGGGCTCACCAATGGGCAGCTAGGGGGGCAGGGCGGGGCTCACCAATGGGCAGCTAGGGGGGCAGGGCGGGGCTCACCAATGGGCAGCTAGGGGGGGCAGGGCGGGGCTCACCAATGGGCAGCTAGGGGGGCAGGGCGGGGCTCACCAATGGGCAGCTAGGGGGGGGCAGGGCGGGGCTCACCAATGGGCAGCTAGGGGGGGCAGGGCGGGGCTCACCAATGGGCAGCTAGGGGGGCAGGGCGGGGCTCACCAATGGGCAGCTAGGGGGGCAGGGCAGGGCTCACCAATGGGCAGCTAGGGGGGCAGGGCGGGGCTCACCAATGGGCAGCTAGGGGGGGGGGGGGCAGGGCGGGGCTCACCAATGCGTGTGATGGAGTTGTACGAAAGCTCCAGGACGTCCAGATTGGCCGTCCCGTCCAGTCCATGGATGGAGGTCAGCTGGTTGTGGCCGAGCCGAAGGATCCTCAGGTTGGACAGGTTTCCACAGTCCACAAAGGAGATCTCGTTCTCCTGTCGAGAAAGAACAGCCAGGGGTTTCTTTTATTTTTTTAGGACACACAATAGTTCAATACGTTGTAATGTCTGGTTGTCGGTATACGCTGTCAATCATCAAGTGATGGTATTTAAGAAAATGTATAAAGAGGTAGGAAGAGCGCAGGAAGAAAGCCTTTCTTTGGTCGAAACGTTGGTATTCTGGTCTAAATGGTGCATTTTTATATAGCGCCTTTATCCAAGGCACTTTACATACTGTAGATTATGCATCACACACACACATTCACACACCGATGGCGGAGGAAACCATGCAAGGCTTTGGGGTTCAGTGTCTTGCTCAAGGACACTTCAACACTAACTCTGGGAGAGCCCACAGGGATCGAACCGGCAACCTTGCGGTTACCATCCGGCCACTCTACCCCTGAGCCACCGCCGCCCGGTGTGTAGGACGGAAATCTACACTAATGAATATAGGATGGAGGGGGAGGGGCCTCAATAAGTCAAAAGTAAAACACTTTATAGCATCCACCTGTACATCGATGTAGCAGAGCTCTGGACACTGGCCCAAGCCTTCCAGGGCTTTGAGGCCACATCGTCTGAGGGTGAGGGACTGCAGTCCAGGACACCGGGCCAGGGTCGACAGGCTACAGCCGGCCAAGTCCTCCAGGGTCACCGTAGTCACCTACGACAGAGGTGAAACAAAATGGCAGGGTTCAGAGGTATAGGCTTAAGCTTGAAACGGCTATGGGGTTTCAGTTTAATTTCATTTGGACGGATGCTATGCTGAAAGGAAGCCGTTTGAAGTCATAAATAGCGCCAGAGTTCAAAGGGTGCAGATGAAGAACAGCTGCACAAATTGGCGTCGTTAAGGCGTGCATGGTAACAGTTTGTGTCGCGTGTGATTTCACAGCAGAAGATATATAAGATGATGAACCGTGTTGGAAATGACTGTAGGCGTCGAGAGAGAGAAGAGAGACAGACAGACAGACAGACAGACAGACAGACAGACAGACAGACAGACAGACAGACAGACAGGGTGATGTTGTCTTGGACCGTTTCCAAAGCAGGAGGACCAAAGCGATGCTATCATGCTGCTGTAGCAGTGAGGAACAAACTGTATTCCTTTGGAGGCTACTGTGATGGAGAGACCTTCAACAACATGGAACAGATGGATGTCCATGTCTTCAACACAGTGTCTTTATGCTGGAAGAAGTTACCTCCAGTGGAACCAGGAAGAGGAGACGGTCCCCAAGAGGTTCCATCTATGCGCTATGGCCACACAGCTGTGTTGGTTGAAGATACAGTCTACATCTGGGGAGGATACTGGAGAGGGGAGTTTTACAATGTGCTTTATGCATTTGATGTCGACGCCCAGAGATGGTTCCAACCCAGGGTTTCTGGGACTGTTCCAGAGGAGAGGTGCCACCACTCAGCCTGTGTGTTGGAGAAGGTCATGTTTATCCATGGAGGACACACCAAGCTGACTAGATACACGTACATACATGTACAAGTTGGACACCAGCACAATGGTCTGGTCTTTAATTAACACCAGAGGAACTCCACCTCCTGCTTCACACTGTCACTCTGCCACCATCATCGGGACAAAGATGTTTGTATTCGGGGGCTGGAGGGAGGACCAGGGGGGCTACAACAGCTTCAGAGTGTTTGACACACAGACCAACGTCTGCCTGAACACACCTTCTGTTCAACTTCTACCACAAGGACGCTGGTGGCATTCAGCATTTACCTACAATGGAGAGCTGTACATATTTGGTGGCTGGAACGGTAACCAGAACTTCAATGATGTGTGGAAATTCAGTCCAGAGACCTTCTCCTGGAAGAAGGTTGAGCCCAAGGGGAAAGGACCATGTCCAATGCATGGTATGTGCTGTTGCATTGTGGGAGATCATATCATCCTCTTTGGAGGAAGGAAAGGAGATCACACTATCTCTGATGAGCTGTTCATCTTAGACTTGAGTCCTAGTCTTAAGACGTTATGTAAGCTGGCAGTTATTCAGTACGCTCTGGACCAATCAGAACTCACACACGACATCAGGTGGGAACTGGCAACCATGACCAAAACAAGCGTAAAAAACAACACCTCATCCAACTAAGAAGACGAGTCAGGGTCGCTTCCCTGTGGATCCCAGTTGTTGATGATATCATGTAGAGATGCAGTCTACCATTTATTGTCAATGGAAGCCCAGCGACATGAAGATGCAAAGATGCAGTCTACCATTCATTGTCAATGGAAGCCCAGCGACATGAAGATGCAAAGATGCAGTCTACCATTTATTGTCAATGGAAGCCCAGCGACATGAAGATGCAAAGATGCAGTCTACCATTCATTGTCAATGGAAGCCCAGCGACATGAAGATGCAAAGATGCAGTCTACCATTTATTGTCAATGGAAGCCCAGCGACATGAAGATGCAAAGATGCAGTCTACCATTTATTGTCAATGAACATGGAACCAAATGGACCCTTACAGCTCTGTAACTCTGAGAGTGTAACACATGGAACCAAATGGACCCTTGCAGCTCTGTAACTCTGAGAGTGTAACACATGGAACCAAATGGACCCTTACAGCTCTGTAACTCTGAGAGTGTAACACATGGAACCAAATGGACCCTTACGGGTCTGTAACTCTGAGAGTGTAACACATGGAACCAAATGGACCCTTACAGCTCTGTAACTCTGGGAGTGTAACACATGGAACCAAATGGACCCTTACAGCTCTGTAACTCTGAGAGTGTAACACATGGAACCAAATGGACCCTTACAGCTCTGTAACTCTGAGAGTGTAACACATGGAACCAAATGGACCCTTACAGCTCTGTAACTCTGAGAGTGTAACACATGGAACATCAGAATGAAACATGGAGCATTGTATTCGTTTCAAATCTTTTTTTTCTTCTTTTTTCCCATCTGAAACATTAGTGGTGGGGGGGGGGGGGGGGTAGGGGATGGGTTTTCAGAGTAAAAGTGGCCCAGTGGTGGGGTCAGTGAGTCAGTGTGAGAAACTGATTCATAAGACATGCACAGATGGACAGAAAACTCAAATATGTGACCACACGCGATATAGAGACTGCCATCGCGGGGGTGGCAACTGTCGAGGACAGCTGAAAAACTATTTTCTTTCTCCTTTTTTATTTTTCTGAAAAAGAATAATCTGAAGCTATATTATTATTCATGTCATGTTAGAGCTGATATCGACATATAAATATGAAATAAATGCTTAAACATGTCACTATGTCTAATGTTATAACCATTGGGTTAACCAATGCTAACTAGACATACGGCTTCCCTGCTAAAGTATGCAAATTCCGCTAAAATCCGCCTTTTTGTACACAATCGTTTTGGAAGATAATACTAGTCTTTTACTAACTGGCTAACAGAAATAGCACAGAAAGAAGTATTAATATTTGAGTAAACAATGTTTACTGTCATATCTGAGGCCAACAAAGGCATGGAACAAATTTCCAAATGGCTCCAACTGAGCAAATAAGTTATCCCTAAATGTGAATTTAAAAGATTTCGCGAAGATGTACAAAATAGGATGTGCCGATGAGACATTTTATCCGGTATAATGAGTCGCTGTTATGGCCGAGAACCGATATTACCGTCAATATGATCTCATTCTGTATTGAAAAATTATAATATTGTTTGTCCATTCTGAAAAATACATGTAACAGGGTGTCTGCACTGCAGGCTTAGGCAAGTCAGATTTAACTTAAATCTTTATATTTAATATTGTGAGCTTGTAGATTTGTTCAAGCTGTTATGTTGGGCTTGTTTATCTGTAAAGATAGACCGATTAATCGATTAATGAATGAGAGGTCTGCTCTAGTCATTAAGGTCCACAGAATGAGAGGTCTGCTCTGGTCATTAAGGTCCACAGAATGACAGGTCTGCTCTAGTCATTAAGGTCCACAGAATGACAGGTCTGCTCTGGTCATTAAGGTCTACAGAATGAGAGGTCTGCTCTGGTCATTAAGGTCCACAGAATGAGAGGTCTGCTCTGGTCATTAAGGTCCACAGAATGAGAGGTCTGCTCTGGTCATTAAGGTCCACAGAAGGAGAGGTGTGCTCTGGTCATTAAGGTCCACAGAATGAGAGGTCTGCTCTGGTCATTAAGGTCCACAGAATGAGAGGTCTGCTCTGGTCATTAAGGTCCACAGAATGAGAGGTCTGCTCTGGTCATTAAGGTCCACAGAATGAGAGGTCTGCTCTGGTCATTAAGGTCCACAGAATGAGAGGTCTGCTCTGGTCATTAAGGTCCACAGAATGAGAGGTCTGCTCTGGTCCTTAAGGTCCACAGAATGAGAGGTCTGCTCTGGTCATTAAGGTCCACAGAATGAGAGGTCTGCTCTGGTCATTAAGGTCCACAGAATGAGAGGTCTGCTCTGGTCCTTAAGGTCCACAGAATGAGAGGTCTGCTCTGGTCATTAAGGTCCACAGAATGAGAGGTCTGCTCTGGTCATTAAGGTCCACAGAATGAGAGGTCTGCTCTGGTCATTAAGGTCCACAGAATGAGAGGTCTGCTCTAGTCATTAAGGTCCACAGAATGAGAGGTCTGCTCTGGTCATTAAGGTCCACAGAATGAGAGGTCTGCTCTGGTCATTAAGGTCCACAGAATGAGAGGTCTGCTCTGGTCATTAAGGTCCACAGAATGAGAGGTCTGCTCTGGTCATTAAGGTCCACAGAATGAGAGGTCTGCTCTGGTCATTAAGGTCCACAGAATGAGAGGTCTGCTCTGGTCATTAAGGTCCAAGCGTGCACATGCGTGGACCGTGAATGGCGTGTCCTGATGGGACAATCATGCATGTGCATACCCTCTATGGTATTACTCGACGACACGGAAAATGAGTTTGATTACTCGTAATTTGGAGAATAAATAAAACTTGAATGAATACCTCTTGCACAGACGTCCATCCCCCAGCCTGGAGCAGGGTCTCTGGGCTGAGTGGAGGCCCAGCCTGGAGCAGGGTCTCTGGGCTGAGTGGAGGCCCAGCCTGGAGCAGGGTCTCTGGGCAGAGTGGAGGCCCAGCCTGGAGCAGGGTCTCTGGGCTGAGTGGAGGCCCAGCCTGGAGCAGGGTCTCTGGGCTGAGTGGAGGCCCAGCCTGGAGCAGGGTCTCTGGGGGGCAGAGTGGAGGCCCAGCCTGGAGCAGGGTCTCTGGGCAGAGTGGAGGCCCAGCCTGGAGCAGGGTCTCTGGGGGGCAGAGTGGAGGCCCAGCCTGGTGGAGGGTCTCTGGGGGGCAGAGTGGAGGCCCAGCCTGGTGGAGGGTCTCTGGGGGGCAGAGTGGAGGCCCAGCCTGGTGGAGGGTCTCTGGGGGGCAGAGTGGAGGCCCAGCCTGGAGCAGGGTCTCTGGGCAGAGTGGAGGCCCAGCCTGGAGCAGGGTCTCTGGGGGGCAGAGTGGAGGCTCAGCCTGGAGCAGGGTCTCTGGGCAGAGTGGAGGCCCAGCCTGGTGGAGGGTCTCTGGGGGGCAGAGTGGAGGCAGACCAGCGGTGACCATGGCAACGCGCCCCCTCCTCAACCCTCTCCGACTCTGGGTAGTAGTGCAGCCTCGCCTCTGCTTCCTCCGGTTCTCCAGGGCCAGTCTGGACCAGGGGACACAGTCCTTCATCCAGGAGAGCCTCTTCTCTTCGGTGCGCTCCGGGAGGAGTAGGTGCCGGGGGTGGTCAGGGGGGGGGATGGCGGGAGTCAGGGGGGGCCCTGAGGTGCCGGGGGGGTTCAGGGGGGGGATGGCGGGGGTCAGGGGGGGTCCTGGGGTCAGGGTTAGAGGTGGAGGGGCTCACTGGTGGCAGGGATTCTCCTGCCACTGTTGTTTTGTTACTGGGAATGAGTTCAGAGTCTCCTTCAGACTCATAACATTCAAGAAGATGTTCCGTAGTGTGAGTGGTGACGACGCTGGGTACAGTTTGTTGTTCCGTAGTGTGGGTGGTGACAACACTGGGTACAGTTTGTTGTTCCGTAGTGTGGGTGGTGACAACGCTGGGTACAGTTTGTTGTTCCGTAGTGTGGGTGGCGACGACGCTGGGTACAGTTTGTTGTTCCGTAGTGTGGGTGGTGACAACACTGGGTACAGTTTGTTGTTCCGTAGTGTGGGTGGTGACAACGCTGGGTACAGTTTGTTGTTCCGTAGTGTGGGTGGTGACAACACTGGGTACAGTTTGTTGTTCCGTAGTGTGGGTGGTGACGACGCTGGGTACAGTTTGTTGTTCCGTAGTGTGGGTGGTGACGACGCTGGGTACAGTTTGATGTTCCGTAGTGTGGGTGGCGACGACGCTGGGTACAGTTTGTTGTTCCGTAGTGTGGGTGGTGACGATGCTGGGTACAGTTTGTTGTTCCGTAGTGTGGGTGGCGACGACGCTGGGTACAGTTTGTTGTTCCGTAGTGTGGGTGGTGACGACGCTGGGTACAGTTTGTTGTTCCGTAGTGTGAGTGGTGACAACGCTGGGTACAGTTTGTTGTTCCGTAGTGTGGGTGGTGACAACGCTGGGTACAGTTTGATGTTCCGTAGTGTGGGTGGTGACAACACTGGGTACAGTTTGTTGTTCCGTAGTGTGAGTGGTGACAACGCTGGGTACAGTTTGTTGTTCCGTAGTGTGGGTGGTGACAACACTGGGTACAGTTTGTTGTTCCGTAGTGTGAGTGGTGACGACGCTGGGTACAGTTTGATGTTCCGTAGTGTGGGTGGCGACGACGCTGGGTACAGTTTGATGTTCCGTAGTGTGGGTGGTGACGACGCTGGGTACAGTTTGATGTTCCGTAGTGTGGGTGGTGACGACGCTGGGTACAGTTTGTTGTTCCGTAGTGTGGGTGGCGACGACGCTGGGTACAGTTTGTTGTTCCGTAGTGTGGGTGGTGACGACGCTGGGTACAGTTTGTTGTTCCGTAGTGTGGGTGGTGACAACGCTGGGTACAGTTTGTTGTTCCGTAGTGTGGGTGGTGACAACGCTGGGTACAGTTTGTTGCTCCTCAGCTAACCTTCCCTCCTCCTCCTCCTCCTCCTTCCTTTCCTCTGCTTCCTTCTCTCCCTCCATCCTTCTCTCCTCCTCCTCCACCTCCTCCCTTTCCTCTGCTTCCTTCCCTCTCTCTCTCTCCATCCTTCTCTCCTCCTCCTCCACCTCCTCCCTTTCCTCTGCTTCCTTCCCTCTCTCTCTCTCCATCCTTCTCTCCTCCTCCTCCACCTCCTCCCTTTCCTCTGCTTCCTTCCCTCTCTCTCTCTCCATCCTTCTCTCCTCCTCCTCCTCCTCCCTCCTTTCCTCTGCTTCTTTCTCTCCCTTCATCCTTCTCTCCTCCTCCTCCTCCTCCTCCTCCCTCCTTTCCTCTGCTTCCTTCTCTCCCTCCATCCTTCTCTTCCACTCCTCCTTCCATCTCTTATCTTCTACCACCTTTCGTTTCCTCCTCTCCTCCTCCCTCTTCGTCCTCTCCTTCTCCACCAGACCAGCTCGCTCCTCCTCCTCCTCCTCCTCCTCCTCCTCCTCCCTCGTTCTCTTCAGCTCCTCCTCCTCCTCCTCCTCCCTCGTTCTCTTCAGCTCCTCCTCCTCCTCCTCCTCGTCGCGCCTCCTCCCCTGCTCCAGCCTTCTGCCCTGGAGTCCAGCTTTCGCCCGTCTTCGGGCCAGGAGGAGTCTAACGGCGGCTTGGAGGGTGGCGGCCGCTCTGTAGCGTAACACATCTGTTCTCCTCCTCTCCTCCTCCTCCTTCTGGGCCCACTCAAACACTCTGCTCTCCTCCTCCAGCTGCTTCTGTAGGGTGCTAATCGCCGCCTGCATGGTTAAATTAATTAATTCACAAACAAAAGAAGCAAAAATAATGTGTTATTATAACCCATTTAAGACCCGAGTCCAGATTCTACAAATGTCTTCTAAATCATGAAATATATAAATCAAATAAATATTAGTAATTGGCCGCCGACCCCCATCTGAAAATATCTTGTTCCAGGGACCCCCCAGAAGCAAAGATTTGAGTTTAAAAACGTTCACTGTTCACTGTTCAAGATTTGCGGGATTCTGTACTGGCCATATAAGGAGCGTGTCTTGAGTGTACAGGCTTTGATGAGGTCAGATCAACATATGGAATGTCAGAACAGGTCAGCTCCATATATGGAGATCTAAGTGTGGTAGCGGGGACATTCTCTTGAGTGTACAGGGTTTGATGAGGGCCCTGGTAGGGCCGGGCCTTAATTTTCGGGCCTGTTGAGAACTCTAGTTTACTAGTTGATACTAATTGATTGAACGGAGAACTCCGTCCTTGCCGCTCAGGGTGTTAACTGGGACCTTCGGTCGTAATTATTACTATATGATACGACACACCACGATACAATATGATTATGATATTTAAATATAGGACTGTTCTCTTCATAACGGTTCTCCACTATGTGGAGAAGACATATTCACACCACCTGTTGCCGGTGCAATTCCACTTCCAGTTGTTCTTCTGCTGCTCTCTTTGTCATCTCAAGATCTGCCAGAAGAATCTGGAAAATAAATATAATACAAATTGACATTATTATCATCATAATGTACAATAATTCAATAATATGTCTACAGTGGTAAATGTTGCTTTTCTATTCTTCACAATTAATGTGCATCACATTCACCCAGGAAACCAAGCACCACTGAGGGGTTCAGTGTCTTGAAGGAAACCAAGCACCACTGAGGGGTTCAGTGTCTTGAAGGAAACCAAGCACCACTGAGGGGTTCAGTGTCTTCATTCACCCAGGAAACCAAGCACCTCTGAGGGGTTCAGTGTCTTCATTCACCCAGGAAACCAAGCACCTCTGAGGGGTTCAGTGTCTTGAAGGAAACCAAGCACCTCTGAGGGGTTCAGTGTCTTGAAGGAAACCAAGCACCTCTGAGGGGTTCAGTGTCTTGAAGGAAACCAAGCACCACTGAGGGGTTCAGTGTCTTGAAGGAAACCAAGCACCACTGAGGGGTTCAGTGTCTTCATTCACCCAGGAAACCAAGCACCACTGAGGGGTTCAGTGTCTTGAAGGAAACCAAGCACCACTGAGGGGTTCAGTGTCTTGAAGGAAACCAAGCACCACTGAGGGGTTCAGTGTCTTGAAGGAAACCAAGCACCTCTGAGGGGTTCAGTGTCTTGAAGGAAACCAAGCACCTCTGAGGGGTTCAGTGTCTTGAAGGAAACCAAGCACCACTGAGGGGTTCAGTGTCTTCATTCACCCAGGAAACCAAGCACCACTGAGGGGTTCAGTGTCTTGAAGGAAACCAAGCACCACTGAGGGGTTCAGTGTCTTGAAGGAAACCAAGCACCACTGAGGGGTTCAGTGTCTTGAAGGAAACCAAGCACCACTGAGGGGTTCAGTGTCTTGAAGGAAACCAAGCTCCACTGAGGGGTTCAGTGTCTTCATTCACCCAGGAAACCAAGCACCTCTGAGGGGTTCAGTGTCTTGAAGGAAACCAAGCACCTCTGAGGGGTTCAGTGTCTTGAAGGAAACCAAGCACCACTGAGGGGTTCAGTGTCTTGAAGGAAACCAAGCACCTCTGAGGGGTTCAGTGGAAATCAAGCACCTCTGAGGGGTTCAGTGGAAATCAAGCACCTCTGAGGGGTTCAGTGGAAATCAAGCACCTCTGAGGGGTTCAGTGTCTTCATTCACCCAGGAAACCAAGCACCTCTGAGGGGTTCAGTGTCTTCATTCACCCAGGAAACCAAGCACCTCTGAGGGGTTCAGTGTCTTCATTCACCCAGGAAACCAAGCACCACTGAGGGGTTCAGTGTCTTGAAGGAAACCAAGCACCACTGAGGGGTTCAGGGTCTTGAAGGAAACCAAGCACCACTGAGGGGTTCAGTGTCTTGAAGGAAACCAAGCACCACTGAGGGGTTCAGTGTCTTGAAGGAAACCAAGCACCACTGAGGGGTTCAGGGTCTTGAAGGAAACCAAGCACCACTGAGGGGTTCAGGGTCTTGAAGGAAACCAAGCACCACTGAGGGGTTCAGTGTCTTCATTCACCCAGGAAACCAAGCACCACTGAGGGGTTCAGTGTCTTGAGGAAACCAAGCACCACTGAGGGGTTCAGTGTCTTGAAGGAAACCAAGCACCACTGAGGGGTTCAGTGTCTTGAAGGAAACCAAGCACCACTAAGGGGTTCAGTGTCTTGAAGGAAACCAAGCACCACTAAGGGGTTCAGTGTCTTGAAGGAAACCAAGCACCACTGAGGGGTTCAGTGTCTTGAGGAAACCAAGCACCACTGAGGGGTTCAGTGTCTTGAAGGAAACCAAGCACCTCTGAGGGGTTCAGTGTCTTGAAGGAAACCAAGCACCACTGAGGGGTTCAGTGTCTTGAAGGAAACCAAGCACCACTGAGGGGTTCAGTGTCTTGAAGGAAACCAAGCACCTCTGAGGGGTTCAGTGTCTTGAAGGAAACCAAGCACCACTGAGGGGTTCAGTGTCTTGAGGAAACCAAGCACCTCTGAGGGGTTCAGTGTCTTGAGGAAACCAAGCACCACTGAGGGGTTCAGTGTCTTGAAGGAAACCAAGCACCACTGAGGGGTTCAGTGTCTTGAGGAAACCAAGCACCACTGAGGGGTTCAGTGTCTTGAGGAAACCAAGCACCTCTGAGGGGTTCAGTGTCTTGAAGGAAACCAAGCACCACTGAGGGGTTCAGTGTCTTGAGGAAACCAAGCACCACTGAGGGGTTCAGTGTCTTGAAGGAAACCAAGCACCACTGAGGGGTTCAGTGTCTTGAGGAAACCAAGCACCACTGAGGGGTTCAGTGTTGCTCAACCCATTCAGGACGGGAACCCCTTTTGGTGTTTTAACTTTAGCTATTGAAAAATAGCAGATCTACAAGCTCATAGCAACTTGAAAATGCGGCGCAAATCTTTTGAATATATTCTTTCAGAGCAAACGTTTTTAACTCAAATCTTTGCTTCTGGAGGGGGGGGGGGGGGGTCCACAGCCAAACACAGATAATTCTAGGGGTCCTTGACATGAAAAAGGTTGAGCACCAAAGGGTTAAGGACACTTAGGAAGCCTCTCGTTCATTTAAGACCAAATTCAAGCCGTTTATTAGCTTTTTTTTGGAAAGTCCTACGATCGCTGTTCTCGCCATTACTGCGCATGCATGTGTGTGTGGCCACGTGTGCATGCATGCATGTGTGTGTGGCCACGTGCGCATGCATGTGTGTGTGGCCACGTGTGCATGCATGCATGTGTGTGTGGCCACGTGTGCATGCATGTGTGTGTGGCCACGTATGCATGCGTGTGTGTGTGGCCACGTGTGCATGCATGTGTGTGTGGCCACGTGCGCATGCATGTGTGTGTGGCCACGTGCGCATGCATGTGTGTGTGGCCACGTGCGCATGCATGTGTGTGTGGCCACGTGTGCATGCATGTGTGTGTGGCCACGTGTCCATGCATGTGTGTGTGGCCACGTGCGCATGCATGTGTGTGTGGCCACGTGTGCATGCATCTGTGTGTGGCCACGTGTGCATGCATGCGTGTGTGGCCACGTGCGCATGCATGTGTGTGTGGCCACGTGTGCATGCATGCGTGTGTGTGTGGCCACGTGTGCATGCATGTGTGTGTGTGTGTGGCCACGTGTGCATGCATGTGTGTGTGGCCACGTGTGCATGCATGTGTGTGTGTGTGGCCACGTGTGCATGCATGTGTGTGTGTGTGGCCACGTGTGCATGCATGTGTGTGTGGCCACGTGTGCATGCATGCATGTGTGTGTGGCCACGTGTGCATGCATGTGTGTGTGGCCACGTGCGCATGCATGTGTGTGTGGCCACGTGTGCATGCATGTGTGTGTGGCCACGTGTGCATGCATGTGTGTGTGGCCACGTGTGCATGCATGTGTGTGTGGCCACGTGTGCATGCATGTGTGTGTGGCCACGTGTGCATGCATGTGTGTGTGGCCACGTGTGCATGCATGTGTGTGTGGCCACGTGTGCATGCATGTGTGTGTGGCCACGTGTGCATGCATGTGTGTGTGGCCACGTGCGTGTGCATGCATGTGTGTGTGGCCACGTGCGTGTGCATGCATGTGTGTGTGGCCACGTGCACATGCATTGTGCGTCTGCAGGGTCTGGTTCTCACAGTTACTGTGTCCCAGTTTGGCCTATGGGATCTGTTGTCACGGTTCCAGTGTACCCGCAGACTATGGGATTAGGCTGTGACAACACAAGCACGGCCTGCGTGACTGTGTGTGTGCGTGTGTGCGTGCGTGCGTGCGTGCGTGCGTGCGTGCGTGCGTGCGTGCGTGCGTGCGTGCGTGCGTGCGTGCGTGCGTGCGTGCGTGCGTGCGTGCGTGCGTGCGTGCGTGCGTGCGTGCATGCGTGACATGCAGCATGAAGTCACGCGTGAAGCATTGAGGAACGGCGAGGTGGACAAAGATGGAACTACGATGACATCATCACCTTCTCCGCCTCCTCTCTCCTCCTCAGCTGATCGTCCAATCGTCTCTCCCGGCTCCTCCTCCGCTCCTCCTCCTCCCTCCTCTCGCGCCGTCGCTCCCCCCGCGCCTCCCGCCGCTCGCTGCTCGTCCTCTCCTCCTCCTCCCTCTGCTCCTCCTCCAGGGCTCTCAGCTCCTCCCTCTGCCCCGCCTCCAGGGCTCTTAGCTCCTCCCTCTGCCCCGCCTCCAGGGCTCTCAGCTCCGGCGACAGACGCCGTTCGCAGCCCACGTGGCGGTCGTCGACTTCTTCCAGTTCCTCTGAAACTACAAACCGTACTCTATAATTATATAATATAATGTTGTGCTTCAAGAACCTCTCCTATGACAGCCGTGACATGTACGGTTCTAGAACGTCTCCTATGACAGCCGTGACATGTACGGTTCCAGAACCTCTCCTATGACAGCCGTGACATGGACGGTTCTAGAACGTCTCCTATGACAGCCGTGACATGTACGGTTCCAGAACCTCTCCTATGACAGCCGTGACATGGACGGTTCTAGAACGTCTCCTATGACAGCCGTGACATGTATGGTTCTAGAACGTCTCCTATGACAGCCGTGACATGGACGGTTCTAGAACCTCTCCTATGACAGCCGTGACATGTACGCTTCTAGAACCTCTCCTATGGAGCACCGAAGTCTGACGTCAAGATCGGTAGAGGGTGCAAATCCACAGGTTCATGTACTTTTTATTTGCATTGTAATCCCCATAGGGGGGATTTTAGATCGCCTCATATAAGAACTGTGTTTGAAAAATGAACAAATCATCCTGGCCGTTTCACTCATATGGATATGAAGAATCAACTGACTGAGAGAAAACGCTATTGTTACTGCTACTGAATTAGTACAATTTTGACTGTCATAAACGATACAGACACCTCCCTGACAATATAACGATACAGAGACACCTCCCTGACAATATAACGATACAGAGACACCTCCCTGACAATATAACGATACAGAGACACCTCCCTGACAATATAACGATACAGAGACACCTCCCTGACAATATAACGATACAGAGACACCTCCCTGACAATATAACGATACAGAGACACCTCCCTGACAATATAACGATGCAGAGACACCTCCCTGACAATATAACGATACAGAGACACCTCCCTGACAATATAACGATACAGAGACACCTCCCTGACAATATAACGATACAGAGACACCTCCCTGACAATATAACGATACAGAGACACCTCCCTGACAATATAACGATACAGAGACACCTCCCTGACAATATAACGACACAGAGACACCTCCCAGACAATAACACCGAGGCAGCTTGTTTATTTTTGGACTACAATGCTTATAGAGCACCGAAGTCCTGACGTCACAGCCCTCTTCTGTCAGTAGAGGGCGTCAGTCTACAGGTTCATGTATTTTTTTACAAGCATTGTAATCTCCATAGGGGGATTTTAGATCGCCTCATATAAGAACTGTGTTTGAAAAATAAACCGATCACCCCGGCCTTTTCACTCATATGGATATGAAGCATCGACTGAAGGTGGAAATGTACAAATATACCCAAAAAGTAACAAAATAAGCGTTAGAAACGAGTCAAACAACCCAGAGACTACATTTACGGGTATGCGTGTGGCTGCATCTCTCCGTCGCACAACAGAAACTGAATTTCAATTACGTTTATTTTTATTTTTATTTTATTGATATTTAATGTTTCGTGGTTAGTACGAGTCGAGTCACCACCAGCTGAGCTTATGTCAACGAGGAATCTCAGGAACGCAATGTGTTGACAGCTGGGCGTGACGTATATTAGCAGCGACATTGCCTTATTATGTAGTTTCAAGGCTTTTGCGGCGACATTAATTCCATTTTCTCCAGAAACTGGCTGTATCAAATATGAATGGACATCATTAACTACGCACAGCCACTCCCCTGACAGAACGGCCGGGGTGGTCGGTTTATTTTTCAAACACAGTTCTTATATGAAGCGACCTAAAATCGCCCTATGGAGATTTCAATACAAATAAAAAAATGCATGAACCTGTGTGTTGGTGCCCTCTACTGAAAGTGACGTCAGACTTCGGTGCTCTATATGAAACGATTTTAAGACGAGCCCATGATATTCTCCATAGAGGAATTACTTCTGTGAACCAGGGGAATCGAGGGGATGAGCGAGTGACGTCAGACATGTACGGTTCAAGAACCCATCCAGTGTCCAGTACACTCACTGTCCAGCCAACTGGAGGAGAGGTCAGCGGGTCCATGACCTGGTATAGTTGAGGCACTGGGCCAGAACAACACATGGAGGAGAGGTCAGCGGGTCCATGACCTGGTATAGTTGAGGCACTGGGCCAGAACAACACATGGAGGAGAGGTCAGCGGTCCATGACCTGGTATAGTTGAGGCACCGGGCCAGAACAACACATGAAGGAGAGGTCAGCGGGTCCATGACCTGGTATAGTTGAGGCACTGGGCCAGAACAACACATGGAGGAGAGGTCAGCGGGTCCATGACCTGGTATAGTTGAGGCACCGGGCCAGAACAACACATGGAGGAGAGGTCAGCGGGTCCATGACCTGGTATAGTTGAGGCACTGGGCCAGAACAACACATGGAGGAGAGGTCAGCGGGTCCATGACCTGGTATAGTTGAGGCACTGGGCCAGAACAACACATGGAGGAGAGGTCAGCGGGTCCATGACCTGGTATAGTTGAGGCACCGGGCCAGAACAACACATGGAGGAGAGGTCAGCGGGTCCATGACCTGGTATAGTTGAGGCACTGGGCCAGAACAACACATGGAGGAGAGGTCAGCGGGTCCATGACCTGGTATAGTTGAGGCACTGGGCCAGAACACATGGAGGAGAGGTCAGCGGGTCCATGACCTGGTATAGTTGAGGCACCGGGCCAGAACAACACATGGAGGAGAGGTCAGCGGGTCCATGACCTGGTATAGTTGAGGCACTGGGCCAGAACAACACATGGAGGAGAGGTCAGCGGGTCCATGACCTGGTATAGTTGAGGCACTGGGCCAGAACAACACATGGAGGAGAGGTCAGCGGTCCATGACCTGGTATAGTTGAGGCACCTGGCCAGAACAACACATGGAGGAGAGGTCAGCGGGTCCATGACCTGGTATAGTTGAGGCACTGGGCCAGAACAACACATGGAGGAGAGGTCAGCGGGTCCATGACCTGGTATAGTTGAGGCACCTGGCCAGAACAACACATGGAGGAGAGGTCAGCGGTCCATGACCTGGTATAGTTGAGGCACCGGGCCAGAACAACACATGGAGGAGAGGTCAGCGGGTCCATGACCTGGTATAGTTGAGGCACTGGGCCAGAACAACACATGGAGGAGAGGTCAGCGGGTCCATGACCTGGTATAGTTGAGGCACTGGGCCAGAACAACACATGGAGGAGAGGTCAGCGGGTCCATGATCTGGTATAGTTGAGGCACCGGGTCAGAACAACACATGGAGGAGAGGTCAGCGGGTCCATGACCTGGTATAGTTGAGGCACTGGGCCAGAACAACACATGGAGGAGAGGTCAGCGGGTCCATGACCTGGTATAGTTGAGGCACTGGGCCAGAACAACACATGGAGGAGAGGTCAGCGGGTCCATGACCTGGTATAGTTGAGGCACTGGGCCAGAACAACACATGGAGGAGAGGTCAGCGGGTCCATGACCTGGTATAGTTGAGGCACTGGGCCAGAACAACACATGGAGGAGAGGTCAGCGGGTCCATGACCTGGTATAGTTGAGGCACTGGGCCAGAACAACACATGGAGGAGAGGTCAGCGGGTCCATGACCTGGTATAGTTGAGGCACTGGGCCAGAACAACACATGGAGAGGTCAGCGGGTCCATGACCTGGTATAGTTGAGGCACCTGGCCAGAACAACACATGGAGGAGAGGTCAGCGGGTCCATGACCTGGTATAGTTGAGGCACCTGGCCAGAACAACACATGGAGGAGAGGTCAGCGGGTCCATGACCTGGTATAGTTGAGGCACTGGGCCAGAACAACACATGGAGGAGAGGTCAGCGGGTCCATGACCTGGTATAGTTGAGGCACCGGGCCAGAACACATGGAGGGACACGGAGAATGCACAGCCCTCTCTGCAACAGTGTTGATTTCGTCGACTAAAACTAAGACGAAAAATGTTCGTCGACTACCTTTTTTCACTGACGAAAACTAAATGGAAACTAAATGAAAACTAAGCTATGGTGACTAAAACTAAGACTAAATATACTAAGAATTTCGTCAACAGGTAAAAACTAGACTAAAATGTTAGGAAGGGACTAGTGGACAAGAGATCCAGTATAAGTCGTTTTACACTTGGTTGCATGCTGAAAATAGCCGATCTACAAGCTCACAACGCGTTGTGAGCTTGTAGATCTGCTATTTTCAGCAAGTGTAAAATCAGTCATTACGACGGCATCAAGGCCCGACAAAATACATTTTAGTCGACTAAATCAACTGTAGATTTAGTCATGATATTTAGTCGACTAAAACTAGACTAACACTAAAACATTCCCAGGTGACTAAAATGTGACTGAAACTAAATTAAAACTATTCAAGAGACTAACGACTAAAACTAGAATCTAAATTTGCTGCCAAAAACAACACTGATCCGTGACTACAAAGCCCAGGCGGGTTCCTCTCTCACGCCATGAAAGCTCCGTCCTCTTTGAGGACATTCCATGAAAGCTCCGTCCTCTTTGAGGACATTCCATGAAAGCTCCGTCCTCTTTGAGGACATTGCATGAAAGCTCCGTCCTCTTTGAGGACATTGCATGAAAGCTCCGTCCTCTTTGAGGACATTCCATGAAAGCTCCGTCCTCTTTGAGGACATTCCATGAAAGCTCTGTCCTCTTTGAGGACATTCCATGAAAGCTCCGTCCTCTTTGAGGACATTAAATGAAAGCTCTGTCCTCTTTGAGGACATTCCATGAAAGCTCCGTCCTCTTTGAGGACATTAAATGAAAGCTCTGTCCTCTTTGAGGACATTAAATGAAAGCTCTGTCCTCTTTGAGGACATTCCATGAAAGCTCTGTCCTCTTTCAGGACATTAAATGAAAGCTCTGTCCTCTTTGAGGACATTCCATGAAAGCTCCGTCCCCTTTGAGGACATTCCATGAAAGCTCTGTCCTCTTTGAGGACATTCCATGAAAGCTCCGTCCCCTTTGAGGACATTCCATGAAAGCTCTGTCCTCTTTGAGGACATTCCATGAAAGCTCTGTCCTCTTTGAGGACATTCCATGAAAGCTCTGTCCTCTTTGAGGACATTCCATGAAAGCTCCGTCCTCTTTGAGGACATTCCATGAAAGCTCCGTCCTCTTTGAGGACATTCCATGAAAGCTCTGTCCTCTTTGAGGACATTCCATGAAAGCTCTGTCCTCTTTGAGGACATTCCATGAAAGCTCCGTCCTCTTTGAGGACATTCCATGAAAGCTCCGTCCTCTTTGAGGACATTCCATGAAAGCTCCGTCCTCTTTGAGGACATTCCATGAAAGCTCCGTCCTCTTTGAGGACATTCCATGAAAGCTCCGTCCTCTTTGAGGACATTCCATGAAAGCTCCGTCCTCTTTGAGGACATTCCATGAAAGCTCCGTCCTCTTTGAGGACATTCCATGAAAGCTCCGTCCCCTTTGAGGACATTCCATGAAAGCTCTGTCCTCTTTGAGGACATCCCAGCGTGAACCGAAGCCACCTTTGATAACACAGGAAAAGTTACAGAGAACTAATACTGCTGTACATTGACTATACTAGACTACCCTATGTTTCCCCTCTCTCAACTATGGCAATAGTGACCTCTACTGGACATACTCATAGAGTAAGGTTGCAAAAGCAAAGAGCCTTCATTTGTTAATGTTTGTTAAAGATGGAGTGCCGTGATGTTTACCAGCTGCTATGGAATAGCAAGCTGAGTAATCTATAATCAATGTGCAAGCTAGTCCAGTAGTCCAGCTGGTTCTCTCATTGGCTGATGTATGTGCACACTGCAAATATGTCCGACAACTCAGAATACAATAGTTCCGCCTTAGAGAATTTTGGTTCCTACCTAAACTACTGCACTGAAACTGACACAGAGGCAGAGAGATCAGACAAGCAGTAACAACCCAGATGTTCTGATGAATTGAAAATGGAGGACCCTGATGTAAACAAGTCTTAGTGCTTTTATATGGTTTAGTTCTCAAAGCAGCAGCTTTTGTATTGACTTGTGATTTTGTCTGAAATTATATACATTCTGTGAAATAACATGTTCAATCAATCAAAACAGGTAATTTTTTCTAACAGCATAAACCTGTTGATAGATAATCTATCAAATGATAGAAAATAATGAATGATAAGACACTTCTGGACAAGTTGCATAAATAAACTATATTCAATTCAAGAGACACATATTGAACTAGAAAAAGTGCCCCTTGGGGCACAGGTCTCCACCAAGCCAGGTCAGGTTGTGGCCTCCTGGTGGCGCAATAATAGGCCAATGTGAAAAGTGTGCCATTTGTTCTTACACCATTGATGGCAATTCGATGATTTGAGGCTACAAAATCTGTAGGAGGAGGAGCAAAAAGTGTGTTTTGGAGAAAATTCAAAATGGCGGAAAATCTATCATGACGCAAATGGGCGTGGCCTATATGAGGAGATGCGTCATGACTCAAGGAAATCAGGGAAACAATTATTTTGATTTTACAACCTACGGTTCAAGAGTTATAAGCCAAAATGTAAAGTGGGCTGTTATAGCGCCACCATGAGGCCGACCGATAACATTATAAGTTGATTAATTTTAGTAATTATTATGAACCTACCCTCCAAGTTTTGTAACTATAGTGCTTACAGTCTCTGAGGAAAAAATACTTGAATGTGAGAAAATGCGAAAAATCGCATTTTCCCATTCATGTCAATGGGGAAATTCTAATCACTAATAAATTCATATCAATTAAACTATACAACATTTCTCTTAAAAAAATACAAGCACATCCTTCCCGATGAAGCCGGTCAATTTGAGATATGGCTCAAGTGCGTACAGTCAAAACTGTGGGAGGAGTAGCACATCAAAAGAAAGACTAATCCAGTAAAATAATAAAGTGTTACAAGTACTATAGTCTGGTTGCCCTTTAGGGCAACCACACTAATTACCTTCGAGGTCTTGGAGGAGGAGCTTTTCATAAACAGCAGTTGTTCTTCTTGAGGCTTCGATGTAAGGCAGCAACAAGGAGAGATGGAGGTCACCTGCAGCCTGATAAACACATTGGAGGAGAGATGGAGGTCACCTGCAGCCTAATAAACACATTGGAGGAGAGATGGAGGTCACCTGCAGCCTAATAAACACATTGGAGGAGAGATGGAGGTCACCTGCAGCCTGATAAACACATTGGAGGAGAGATGGAGGTCACCTGCAGCCTGATAAACACATTGGAGGAGAGGTGGAGGTCACCTGCAGCCTGATAAACACATTGGAGGAGAGATGGAGGTCACCTGCAGCCTAATAAACACATTGGAGGAGAGATGGAGGTCACCTGCAGCCTAATAAACACATTGGAGGAGAGGTGGAGGTCACCTGCAGCCTAATAAACACATTGGAGGAGAGATGGAGGTCACCTGCAGCCTAATAAACACATTGGAGGAGAGATGGAGGTCACCTGCAGCCTGATAAACACATTGGAGGAGAGGTGGAGGTCACCTGCAGCCTGATAAACACATTGGAGGAGAGATGGAGGTCACCTGCAGCCTAATGAACACATTGGAGGAGAGATGGAGGTCACCTGCAGCCTAATAAACACATTGGAGGAGAGATGGAGGTCACCTGCAGCCTGATAAACACATTGGAGGAGAGGTGGAGGTCACCTGCAGCCTGATAAACACATTGGAGGAGAGGTGGAGGTCACCTGCAGCCTAATAAACACATTGGAGGAGAGATGGAGGTCACCTGCAGCCTGATAAACACATTGGAGGAGAGGTGGAGGTCACCTGCAGCCTGATAAACACATTGGAGGAGAGATGGAGGTCACCTGCAGCCTAATAAACACATTGGAGGAGAGATGGAGGTCACCTGCAGCCTAATAAACACATTGGAGGAGAGGTGGAGGTCACCTGCAGCCTAATAAACACATTGGAGGAGAGATGGAGGTCACCTGCAGCCTAATAAACACATTGGAGGAGAGATGGAGGTCACCTGCAGCCTGATAAACACATTGGAGGAGAGGTGGAGGTCACCTGCAGCCTGATAAACACATTGGAGGAGAGATGGAGGTCACCTGCAGCCTAATGAACACATTGGAGGAGAGATGGAGGTCACCTGCAGCCTAATAAACACATTGGAGGAGAGATGGAGGTCACCTGCAGCCTGATAAACACATTGGAGGAGAGGTGGAGGTCACCTGCAGCCTGATAAACACATTGGAGGAGAGGTGGAGGTCACCTGCAGCCTAATAAACACATTGGAGGAGAGATGGAGGTCACCTGCAGCCTGATAAACACATTGGAGGAGAGATGGAGGTCACCTGCAGCCTAATGAACACATTGGAGGAGAGATGGAGGTCACCTGCAGCCTAATAAACACATTGGAGGAGAGATGGAGGTCAACTCCAGCCTGATAAACACATTGGAGGAGAGGTGGAGGTCACCTGCAGCCTGATAAACACATTGGAGGAGAGGTGGAGGTCACCTGCAGCCTAATAAACACATTGGAGGAGAGGTGGAGGTCACCTGCAGCCTGATAAACACATTGGAGGAGAGATGGAGGTCACCTGCAGCCTGATAAACACATTGGAGGAGAGGTGGAGGTCACCTGCAGCCTAATAAACACATTGGAGGAGAGGTGGAGGTCACCTGCAGCCTGATAAACACATTGGAGGAGAGATGGAGGTCACCTGCAGCCTGATAAACACATTGGAGGAGAGATGGAGGTCACCTGCAGCCTAATAAACACATTGGAGGAGAGATGGAGGTCACCTGCAGCCTAATAAACACATTGGAGGAGAGATGGAGGTCACCTGCAGCCTAATAAACACATTGGAGGAGAGGTGGAGGTCACCTGCAGCCTGATAAACACATTGGAGGAGAGATGGAGGTCACCTGCAGCCTAATGAACACATTGGAGGAGAGATGGAGGTCACCTGCAGCCTGATAAACACATTGGAGGAGAGATGGAGGTCACCTGCAGCCTGATAAACACATTGGAGGAGAGATGGAGGTCACCTGCAGCCTGATAAACACATTGGAGGAGAGATGGAGGTCACCTGCAGCCTAATGAACACATTGGAGGAGAGATGGAGGTCACCTGCAGCCTGATAAACACATTGGAGGAGAGGTGGAGGTCACCTGCAGCCTGATAAACACATTGGAAGATTCAAAGGCCCAGGCTACACGACACGTATATATGTAATAAAAATTACAAAACGCACATTTTTGTGTACGTTTGGGCCTTTCAGCCACACGCAAACAGCGTTTTCGGGCCACTCAAACGGAGGTTTTTGGAAACGGATAAATAAGTGAAGATGTTCAAAAATATCCGGATCGGTGGAGCTGTGTAGTCATGTGAAACAGAGCTTTTGAGAAACGATGACGTCACCGCTCATTTTTACTATTTAGGTGAGAAATGCAGCTTGTGCCTGCATGGAAACCACACGGATATCAATCCGATTGTTCATGTTTATATATCACTGTTAACAACTTTAAATCATATGTTGCATCAACTGCAGCGAGCAAAGGCTCTGCTCTGCTGCATCCAATAATAAATATATCAGCCTACTAGTCCAGTGCGGACTGGTGATTTCATTTGTATTGGTGCCGAGTGCGAAGCTTGAACAATAGGTTAATTGCGGACCGCTACAGATACACTGTGGATATTAACCTACCAATAAGGACCCAGGCCAAATGCCATTGCGCAGTAGCCTACACACCAACAAGTCTATGTGTGGTGTGTGCATAGCCGCATGTGAAACTATATTCTCGTGCTGTATTTTGCTCTCCATTTCATGGTCATGGAGGGAGAGAGAGAGAGAGAGAGAGAGAGAGAGAGAAGTGTGAATGCAATATCGCATCAAATTGCGTGGTTGGTGAGAAGAAAGTATACAGTGGGTCGCCGTGCACATATATGGCACATCTCTCTCCTGTTTAGGTAATAAAGGGCACACCCTTGACTGCATTCCGTTTTATTAGCCTACAATATAACGTGACATTTATTATACACCTGGAAAATATAGCCACTCTACAAGCTCACAACTGGTTGTGGACGCGAGTACGCGACACTTCTATTAGGTGCTGCCACACTATCGAAAGAGCCGCGCACGTTCTCGGCTGCGCGCAGCTTAAATTCTGAGTTTTTAGACAGCTGGTGGATGGAAAAGAAGCTCCACCTCCGCGGACTTTTTGCGCGACGGCCAGATTCCCGGAAACGCTCTCCTCCACGCAAAAAGTCTGACTCTGGAGTGTGACATGCTGACAGACAATGAAAGAAACATATTCCACTTCCACTCACAATTTAGGTGGCTTTTAAAATGCGGTACTTAATTCCTTCATTCAAAAATATGATTGGCACCTCATAAGTGTAAATATAAAATCAAATATAGCCTACAATTGAAACCTGCTACTGCAGTGATTTTATCCTGCGTTCAATGCGTTTCTGCGTTCGTCTGTGGACACAGAAATCTCTGTCGTAGGCCGTAGGGGCAGGGATTTTTTTCTAAAACGGAGTACGAAAATATCCGTTTTGCAAAAGATCCATGTACGTGTGTAGCCTGGGCCTAAGACTGACTCACAATCACCATTTATGCAACCTACACCAGTGGTTCCCAACCAAAGTGGGGTCTGGGGATAAATGATAGTTGAACCAAATGGACCCTTATGGGTCTGTATCTGTAACTCTGCCTCCTCTATTTGAGCGACCACATCAAACACGAGGTGGATGCTGGCAAATACTGCGGCATGGTCATGCTGGACCTCAAAAAGGCTTTTGACACCGTGAACCACTCCATACTGGTTAACAAGCTAAAACCAATTGGTTTCGATAGCACATCAGTGAGCTGGATGCAATCCTACCTGGAGGGGAGAGAACAGATGGTGGAGGTGAACGGAACACTGTCGTCCCCCCGCCCCCCCCGTCTGGTCCACAAGATTCGATACACCACCAAGATACCCATGTACCTGTCTAAATACTTCCTTAATGTTAACGAAGTCCACACCCACAACACCAGAGGGAGTGCAACGAACCATGTACAACCCAGATTCGGCACAAACAAGGGACTAAATTATTTTCGCTCCTATGCCACCAAAATGTGGAACGCCCTACCAACAGTCATTAAGACATGTGAATCCCTTGACTCCTTCAAAACCGCTCTCAAAGGGCACCTACGGACGGCTGCAATTTGAAACTGGTCCCCGTAAAATCGGAATTAAATGGGGGTCCGTACTCCGTAGCCTAATGCGTGTCAAACTAGGGGTCCTTGACATTAAACGTGTTGAGAATCACTGAGGTCCCTGGCATATCTCTTCAAATGGGGGTCCCTGGCATATCTCTTCAAATGGGGGTCCCTGGCATATCTCTTCAAATGGGGGTCCCTGGCATATCTCTTCAAATGGGGGTTCCTGGCATATCTCTTCAAATGGGGGTCCCTGGCATATCTCTTCAAATGGGGGTCCCTGGCATATCTCTTCAAATGGGGGTCCGCAGGCTAATACATGTAGATTTAGGGGGTCCTTGACATGAAAACCTTTGAGAACCACTGGTCTACAGAACATGGACAGGAGTAGCTCTAATAGCCCTTATCTTAAATTATTAATGCAACGGCTGCTATTTTCCAACAGCTACAGCATAACATAATGCTAACACCAAAAGGGGTTCCCGCCCAAAATACACATGAAATGAAATATTAATAAGTAGACCATTATAATAACCTCGTCTTCCTGAGATAAACACACGTCTTCTTGATGTTCCATTTCAGTCACAACTCCTCCATCTTCCATCATGGCCTCGATGTTTTCATTTAGGATGACTCACATATTAACGCCACGCCTCCTCCACAAAGTCCTCAAACTATTTAACAAAGTCCTCAAACAAAACAAAACAAAACGTGTTATAAAGTCCGGAATAATAATGAACAACTGCTCTTAACTAACAGCTATACTTTGCTGTGAACTATAGCTGACATTATATTCCTTATAGCTCGTAGCTAAGCTAACACAGTTACACATACTGGTGGTGAAATCCTTCCAAACTTCCACCATCGCGTCTGTGTTGTTGTTAGGCTGGTCTCCATGGAAACCACAGCATGCATGCAGGGTAAGGTACGGAGAGCTGCTGAGGACAAACAGAACGGAGGCCGCGCAGTATGAGCTTTGATTGATTGATTGATTGATTGATTGATTGAAGTAACAGTTTTGCAGAATTACAGTACATTTCAAGCACAAACTCAATACAAAGACTGTTAACTGTGAGTGGACGACACCATAAAGCATTACACTTGTTTACAAGAGGGTCCACCTTGTTCAATTCATCATAACATTTAGAGACGTACAAATATACACTTCTATATAACAAAAAAATGAAAAAAATCATAAAAGGAGGTAAACTATGGAAAACAAACATACAGTGAGAGGAAGAGGTGTGGGGGCGTGGGGGAGGGGGGAAAGTAATAAAAGTACTCAAATGTTCGACTTAAGTAAAACTATAAATTACCGGTAGCCTACTGCAATTCAAATGAATTAACTCAAAATGTACTTAAAGTAAAAAGTACTCATATTGCAGAATGTGTACAAAATCTTTTGAAAATAGCAGATCTACAAGCTCACAATGCGTCGCATCGCGACGCATTGTGAGCTTGTAGCTATTTTTTTTTCTTGTTGAAAGAATGAATGATTTTATTTATTTAAATGTCATGCCACCTTGTGGTCCATCATCCCTCATGGGATTATATGACACCTTTTCATACAAGTTACAATAAACAGTTATACAATTAGTTATACAAATACAATAAATCAAAACAAAACAAAACATAAAACAAAACTCCGTAACTAGCATACGTATTTCTTACTGGCTGTACATGGCCTTTTTCCTCAGGTCCCAGGCTTTCTCTAGATAATTTGCCAATTTAAATAAGTATTTTTCAAATAAACGGTTAATAAGTTGTGCATCATTCATATCCATCATATTAACATAGTTTATATTATTATACAACACTTCTCTAACCGCACCATAAAAAGGACAGTACAACACAAAGTGACACTCATTCTCTATTTCATTGAGATCACACATTTGGCAGATTCGATCTTCTTCATCTAGCCCAACATAACGACCCGTTTCAATATAAAGTGGCAGTATACCTCCTCTAATCTGGGCACAAAGTGATCTTTTTTTCTTTGGCAGATTAAATAAAACATAGTTTTCAGTATAATAGTCATGTTTGATTTCTCTATATGTACGTAATTTTGGTTTGCTCCAGATCTCTTCCGTCCAAGTACGTTTGATCTTATCAAAAAGTATCTGCTATTTTCAAATGGCCGAAATGTATAGGGTTGTTGAAGTAATGTATGTTTTCTAATCAAAATGAAAATCTCCAAAGTAACTATATAGTAACTAAAGTTTTCAAAAAATTACAAATAAAAGTATTGGAAATTGGAAATACTCAAATAAAAATACACAAGTCAAAAGACCGAAACGTTGCACTTTGACATTTTGGGCGGGAACCACTTTTGGTGTTTTATGCATTTATTATACTTAAGCTATTGGAAAATAGCAGATCTACAAGCTTGTAGCGCGGCACCGAGCTTGTAGATCTGCTATTTTTTTGAAAAAAATATTGAAAATGTGGCTCAAATCTTTGAATATATATATTCTTTCAGAGCGAACGTTTTTAACTAAAAGCTTTGCTTCTGGGTGGTGGGGGGGGGGGGGGGGGGGGGAGGAATCCCTGGAACAACATATTTTCAGATGAGGGTCGGCTGCCAATTACATATAATTCTGGGGGTCCTTGACGAGAAATAGTTTGAGAACCACTGACATGGAAACATGGGTTAAATAAAAAGCTCTTGAACCAGCAGGTGGCAGTACTGTGCGGGTCTCCCTCCTTCTCATACATGGTTGCTGCTTTGTCACCTACTGTATGCACCTGCTGTTGTGTACACGTCCTAGGGTGTGTACACGTCCTAGGGTGTGTACACGTCCTAGGGTGTGTACACGTCCTAGCGCACCTTCAATGATACCAGACCAGAGAACAATATTATGATTTTTTTTTTAGTTGGCCTCCAAGGCCACCGTCTTCGTTCACCAGCGGTCCCGGTCACTTCCTAGTTTACAGCTGCAGAGAGAATGCCTCGTCTCTCCTAATCTAGGGAGCTCTCTGTGGTTTTGATCAGATGGATATACTAAGCTCTTCATTTCTGACTTCTCACCTGCCTCTCGTTCAAAATATGAACGCAGGGGATGATCGAGCGATATTATGGAAACGAGAGCAAGGTAAGCAAGCAAAAATATGTCTGTTTGTTTTGGCTTTCGCCTTTATTTTATATATTTTTTATAGAGGGACAGACAGTAGTGGCAGGAAAGGGGGAGAGAGATGGGGGGGTGACATGCAGTAAAGGCCGTCGGGATCGGGAGTCGAACCCGCGGCACACTGCCAGACTGGATTACCAGCCAAGGTGCCTGGACCACTGAGCCACGGCCTGGGATGGACCTCTGAGAGGTGGGGAGAGTAAAGGCGGCCATGTGACGGATGCTATGCTGAAAGGCAGCCGTTTGAAGTCATAAATAGCACCACAGTTCAAAGGGTGCAGATGAAGAACAGCTGCACGAATTGGCGTCGTTAAGGCATGCATGGTAACAGTTTGTGTCGCGTGTGATTTCACAGCAGAAGATATAAAAGATGATGCACCGTGTTGGAAATGACTGTAGACGTCGAGAGAGAGAAGAGAGAGACAGACAGACAGACAGACAGACAGACAGACAGACAGACAGACAGACAGACAGACAGACTGATGTTGTCGTGGACCGTTTCCAAAGCAGGAGGACCAAAGCGATGCTATCATGCTGCTGTAGCAGTGAGGAACAAACTGTATTCCTTTGGAGGCTACTGTGATGGAGAGACCTTCAACAACATGGAACAGATGGAGGTCCATGTCTTCAACACAGTGTCTTTATGCTGGAAGAAGTTACCTCCAGTGGAACCAGGAAGAGGAGACGGTCCCCAAGAGGTTCCATCCATGCGCTGTGGCCACACAGCTGTGTTGGTTGAAGATACAGTCTACATCTGGGGAGGATACTGGAGAAGGCACTATTACAATGTATTTTATGCATTTGATGTCGACGCCCACAGATGGTTCAAACCCAGGGTTTCTGGGACTGTTCCAGAGGAGAGGTGCCACCACTCAGCCTGTGTGTTGGAGAAGGTCATGTTTATCCATGGAGGATACACCAAGCTGACTGGATACACTAATGACATGTACAAGTTGGACACCAGCACAATGGTCTGGACTGTAATTAACACCAGAGTAACTCCAACTCTTGCTTCACACTGTCACTCTGCCACCATCGTCAGGACAAAGATGTTTGTATTCGGGGGCTATGGCGACCAGGGGTTCTACAACACCATCAGAGTGTTTGACACACAGACCAACGTCTCTCTGAACACACCTTCTGTTCAACTTCTACCACAAGGACGCTACTGTCATTCAGCATTTACCTACAATGGAGAGCTGTACATATTTGGAGGCTCCAACGGTAACCAGACCTTCAATGATGTGTGGAAATTCAGTCCAGAGACCTTCTCCTGGAAGGAGGTTGAGCCCAAGGGGAAAGGACCATGTCCAACGCGTGGTATGTGCTGTTGCACTGTGGGAGATCATTTCATCCTCTTTGGAGGAAGGAAAGGAGATGCTACTATCTCTGATGAGCTGTTCATCTTAGACTTGAGTCCTAGTCTTAAGACGTTATGTAAGCTGGCAGTTATTCAGTACGCTCTGGACCAATCAGAACTCACACACGATATCAGGTGGGAACTGGCAACCATGACCAAAAAAAGCATAAAAAACAACACCTCATCCAACTAAGAAGACGAGTCGCTTCCCTGTGGATCCTTTGGCTTTCGCATTTATTTTATATTTTTTTATAGAGGGACAGACAGTAGGCTGACAGGAAATGGGGAGAGAGATGGGGGGGTGACATGCAGTAAAGGCCGTCGGGATCGAGAGTCAAACCCGCGGCACACTGCCAGACTTGATTAGCCCAGGATGGACCGCTGAGCCACGGCCCAGGATGGACCGCTGAGTCACGGCCCAGGATGGACCGCCAAGCCACAGCCCTGGATGGACCGCCGAGCCACGGCCCAGGATGGACCTCTGAGCTACGGCCCAGGATGGACCTCTAAGCCAAGGCCCGGGTTGGACCTCTGAGCTACGGCCCAGGATGGACCGCCGAGCCACGGCCCAGGATGGACCGCCGAGCCACGGCCCAGGATGGACCGCCGAGCCACGGCCCAGGATGGACCGCCGAGCTACGGCCCAGGATGGACCGCCGAGCCACGGCCCAGGAAGGACCTCTAAGCCAAGGCCCGGGATGGACCTCTGAGCTATGGCCCAGGATGGACCGCTGAGCTACGGCCCAGGATGGACCGCCGAGCCACGGCCCAGGATGGATCACTGAGCCACGGCCCAGGATGAACCGCCGAGCCACGGCCCGGGATGGACCGCTGAGCCACGGCCCAGGATGGACCGCCGAGCCACGGCCCAGGATGGACCTCTGAGCCACGGCCCAGGATGGACCGCTGACCCACGGCCCAGGATGGACCTCTGAGCCACGGCCCAGGATGGACCGCTGACCCACGGCCCTGGCCTGTCTCGTTTTTTTTTCCGGAACTGAAGAGGGCGGGGGGGGGGGGGGGGTGGGGGGGGGGGGGGGTGGGGGGGGGGGGGGGGAGTAAAAGCGGCCATGTGAGGTTCCATCCATGCGCTACGGCCACACATACTAGATACACTAAGGACATGTCCAAGTTGGACACCAGCACAATGGTCTGGTCTATTAACACCAGAGGAACTCCACCTCCTGCTTCACACTGTCACTCTGCCACCATCATCGGGACAAAGATGTTTGTATTCGGGGGATGGAGCGGGTACCAGGGGGGCTACAACACCTTCAGAGTGTTTGACACACAGACCAACGTCTGCCTGAACACACCTTCTGTTCAACTTCTACCACAAGGACGCTGGTGTCATTCAGCATTTACCTACAATGGAGAGCTGTACATATTTGGTGGCTGCGACGGTAACCAGAACTTCAGTGTGTGGAAATTCAGTCCAGAGACCTTCTCCTGGAAGAAGGTTGAGCCCAAGGGGAAAGGACCATGTCCAACGCGTGGTATGTGCTGTTGCATTGTGGGAGATCATATCATCCTCTTTGGAGGAAGGAAAGGAGATTACACTATCTCTGATGAGCTGTTCATCTTAGACTTGAGTCCTAGTCTTAAGACGTTATGTAAGCTGGCAGTTATTCAGTACGCTCTGGACCAATCAGAACTCACGCCCAACATCAGGTGGGAACTGGCAACCATGACCAAAACAAGCGTAAAAAACAACACCTCATCCAACTAAGAAAACGAGTCAGGGTCGCTTCCCTGTGGATCCCAGTTGTTGATGATATCATGTAGAGATGCAGTCTACCATTTATTGTCAATGGAAGCCCAGCGACATGAAGATGCAAAGATGCAGTCTACCATTTATTGTCAATGGAAGCCCAGTGACATGAAGATGCAAAGATGCAGTCTACCATTTAGTGTCAATGAACATGGAACCAAATGGACCCTTACAGCTCTGTAACTCTGAGAGTGTAACACATGGAACATTATAATGGAACATGGAGCATTGTATTCGTTTCAAATCATCTTTCTTTTTTCCCCATCTGAAACATTAGTGGTCTGACACTCTCACTTCATTTTTCTTTCTTTGTTTCAAGGTCGTCCTATCAGGTCGCTGCCTGCTGTTCTAGGGTTAAAGGTTGTCCTATCAGGTCGCTGCCTGCAGCTCTAGGGTTAAAGGTCGTCCTATCAGGTCGCTGCGTGCTGTTCTAGGGTTAAAGGTCGTCCTATCAGGTCGCTGCGTGCTGTTCTAGGATTAAAGGTCGTCCTATCAGGTCGCTGCGTGCTGTTCTAGGATTAAAGGTCATCCTATCAGGTCGCTGCGTGCTGTTCTAGGATTAAAGGTCGTCCTATCAGGTCGCTGCGTGCTGTTCGAGGGTTAAAGGTCGTCCTATCAGATCGCTGCGTGCTGTTCTAGGGTTAAAGGTCGTTCTATCAGATCGCTGCGTGCTGTTCTAGGGTTAAAGGTCGTCCTAGTGGCGCCCACACACATTATCAGCTATTTGAAAAGATTATGGATTTTCCAATGAACTGCACCAGGGTTCCTATTCCGCAGGCAACCACCTTGCATGGTATACCTGTTGATATACCGGTAGGTCCAGCCCCTGCTTCCACAGGTCCTGCCTCTGATCATGATACACCTTCTGGTGTATTGGATTGTGACGGAGTGGCCTTAAATCTCTTGAGACGGGCTTCTCCCGATGGAGAAGAGTCAGGTCCACCACCACAAACCTCAAACAAACAAATTGTAAACTGCAAGAAACACACAATAATCAGCTCCTTCAATGCTAGAACACTTGGTCCCCTAGGCCGCCTCGAAGAGCTAGCCGGAAGTACCAAATCACAAAGGATCGTTGCGGTCCAAGAACATCATTTTTTACCATCCCAACGATATCCTCAAGTTCCACCAAATAGGATCCTACCAACTCGTTACCTCCAACAATTCATCAGTTGGAGGTGTTGGATTTCTCCTCTCTTCTAAAGCCAGCAACAATCTATTAGGTGTTGAGTCGATCTCCCCTAGGATTCATCTATTAGGTGTTGAGTCGATCTCCCCTAGGATTCTATTAGGTGTTGAGTCGATCTCCCCTAGGATTCTGGTCTTAGAGTTGATCTCCCCTAGGATTCTGGTCTTAGAGATGGAGAGGAGTCGATCTCCCCTAGGATTCTGGTCTTAGAGATGGAGAGGAGTCGATCTCCCCTAGGATTCTGGTCTTAGAGATGGAGAGGAGTCGATCTCCCCTAGGATTCTGGTCTTAGAGATGGAGAGGAATCCTAAAACCACCATGAGATAGTCGATCTCCCCTAGGATTCTGGTCTTAGAGTTGATCTCCCCTAGGATTCTGGTCTTAGTCGATCTCCCCTAGGATTCTGGTCTTAGTCGATCTCCCCTAGGATTCTGGTCTTAGTCGATCTCCCCTAGGATTCTGGTCTTAGAGATGGAGAGGAGTCGCTCTCCCCTAGGATTCTGGTCTTAGAGATGGAGAGGAATCCTAGAACCACCATGAGATAGTCCTGATAACTCATCACCTGAAGAAGAGGTTGAAGACTTCTACACCACTCTGCGATCAACTGTCGAGCAAGTTCCATCACACAACTTCCTCATCATTGCTGGTGACCTCAATGCCAAATTAGGCCCAGATGAAGTGAGATTCACCTTTAATAGTGAAACGATTCGCAATGGGGAACTTCTCAAGGACTTCATGGAGGAGTTTAATCTCTTCAGCACCAACACCAGCTTCATGAAGCCAAAAGGACAACTTTGGACCTTTGGGTATCCCTCAGGAGACGCTCAGATTGACTATCTCATCTGTCGTAAAAAGTGGAGAAACAGTATTCGAGATTCCAGATCCTACTCGAGTTTCTGTTCTGTTGGTTCCGACCATAGAGTTGTTTCTGTTACTGTAAAACTCAGTCTTAGATCCTCCAAACCTTCTGAGCCACACCCTATGAAGACAATTGATTGGAAAGAGGTCTCTTGTAATCAAGACGAGTTTCACTCTTGAAGTATACAACAAATTCCAGTCACTCTCATCTGTTGATGTTGACGCAGATAATGTAGAAGATGTGTATGACTGTCTGATGAAATGCACTGAGGAGGTAGCCTTAGCGATGCTTCCCAAAAAGAAGGGTAGAGGCAAAAGTAAATCTAGTACCTCCCCCTTAGTTTCTGAGGCAAGAACACATCTTAAGTCAGTCTCTCAAGCCTACCACAAATCACCATCACAAGCCAAGACAATCCAACTAATAATGGCACTTGACGATGCTTACCTAGACCTAGATGCTGAGGTGAACTTTATAAATGGCAAAATCGACCATCTCTCAGAGCAACACACCAGCAAGAAGCACCATTTAGCATGGAAAACAATCAAAGAGCTGTCGGGAAATAATTCAAACTCCACCAGCCGGTTTGACAGCTGTCAGAGAGCTAAAGCGGTATGCAGTTTGGTTGACAGCAAACTCAAACTACAAACTATAACTTGTAAGTAAACACGAAATATTGTGAAAACTTACTACAAAAAGATACAATGCCACCTAAGAAGAATGCCGTCCAAAAGTCAATGGAGGACGACATCGAGGATATTAAAAACTCACTCAACTATGTCACGGCTGAGCTGAGCACCCTGGTCAAGCAGCAAGCATCGCTGCTGGAACTGGTGAATGAAGTCAAATCATTGAAAAACACCATCAAAGAGAGGGACAAAAGAATAGACGCATTGGAGCACAGGCTACATGACGTGGAACAATACACAAGGATGGAGGACGTGATCATAAGCGGGCTGAAAGTGAAGCCAAGAACCTACGCCGCAGCCGCGGCTGTAGGCAGACGCGATGGCGAAGACGCTACGATTGAACATCAACAATCACTTGAATCACAAGTAATCACATTTTTCGAATCGAAGGAAATCACGATTGATCCGGGCGACCTTGTGGCTTGCCACACTCTCCCGCGTAAGGATCTGGCCGGGAAACCCACTGATCCCAACATCATCATTCGTTTTTGGAATCGAAAAAAGAAAACTGAATTGCTGAAGCAGTGGAAGAAACTACTAGACTCTGAGGTCTTCATGAATGAACATCTAACTAAAAAGAACGCTGAAATCGCCAGGGCTGCCCGTTGGCTAAAGAAGCAAAAGAAAATCAATTCAACGTGGACCAGGAACTGCAGAGTAATGATAAAGCTAAACGGGGACACACCAGAAACAGCCAAGGTTCTTACGGTAAGAGACATCAATGAACTCGAGTCTTACAAGTGAATGGCAATCGGCCTTCCTGTGGTGGTAATCACTCCCTAAACTTTATGGACCATTATTTTTTTACTCCTTTCTTCCGCTTAACATATTTTTCTTTTGTGCATACTACTGTGAACCCCCCCTGCTGGCTGAAGGATTTATTTTTTTCCCTACTACATTTTTTTATTTTTCCTTCTGCAACAACTCTTATTAAATATCTACCTCTGAGTACTTGGACTCTCACTCATGACAGACTCTGAAGAGATTCCAATTTTGCCCTATGTGGACATTGATGACAATGAGCTAATGGACGGTGCTGAACATTATTTATGTGATGTAGATAGCGAACAGTATGAGCATTATACTTTTAATAACTTCGACCACACTGATCACAAACCATATGAGTTTGGCTCTGACATAGATCCCGAAAACAATTTTTTCAATAATATCAATAATAACTGCCAATACTACACAGATGATCAATTCAAAAATGTGGAAATGGAAGGCACCTTTTCTATAATTCATTTTAATAGTAGGAGCCTTAATAGAAACTTTCAAAAAATTAAGAAATATCTTGCCCAATTTAAAAAGTTCAATGTCATCGCGGTGTCTGAAACCTGGCTCAATGATGAGAAAGAATTAAATGTGAATCTAGATGGGTATGAGTTGTTCACCTCTAACAGGACTAACAAAACTGGAGGGGGAGTTGCCTTGTATGTAGACACATCCCTAAGATGTAGTGGAGTACAGAGTATGACTTTTAACTTGGATAACATTCTCGAATGCCTCACAATTGAAATAACTTTTGAAAAATCTAAAAATATGACCATAAGCTGTATATATAGAACACCTGGTTCATGCCTAGACACATTTATTAATAATCTAGATAATATCTTTAGCCGCTTAAATAATAACAAAACTCACATAGCAGTCGGCGACTTTAACTTGGACCTTCTTAACCCACACGGAAACAGAAAAATAACACACTTTGTTGATTCAATGTTTAGCAACAGTCTATTCCCGGTCATCACCAAACCTACCAGAATTACAACAGAAACAGCCACACTAATTGACAATATTTTCACTAATGCAATTGACAGTCAAATAACAGCTGGATTACTCATCAATGACACCAGTGACCATCTCCCTGTCTTTGCCATTTTCCACCATCATCATCTCAAGACGGAAATCAAAAGCAAAAATAATACCTATAGGATAACCCGACATACATCACCCGAAGCTATTACTGCCCTCAAGGTGGACCTCGGTAGACAAACATGGAATGAGGTCTATGATACAAAGGATCCAAACAGATCCTATGACACATTTCTGACAACATTGCTTGAGTTGTATAACAAACACTGCCCTCTTAGAAAAACTTTAACTACACATAGTCACAAACAACAAACCCCGTGGATAACCAAAGGTATTGAGAATGCCTGTAAAAAGAAAAATACCCTTTACAGGAAATTCATAAAACAAAGAACAAAAGATGCTGAGACAAGATACAAGACATACAAAAATAAACTAACTAATATTATAAGATCCAGTAAAAAAGATTATTATCAAAAACAATTAGAACAACAAAGAGGAAATATCAAAGCCACATGGAAAACCCTTAACAACATAATTCGAAAAGGTATGGGAAAAGGGGAGTATCCCAGCTACTTCACTAAAGAAAATATAACCATAGACGACAACAAAAAAATAGCCAATGAATTCAATGACTTCTTTGTCAATGTCGGTCCAACTTTAGCAAACGAGATAGTTGACCCAGGAGACAAAGGTTTGGACTATAGAATCATAAACCGGAATCCACAATCTATCTTTGTCAATTGTGTACAGGAACATGAGATACTGAATATGGTAAAAACATTTAAAAATAAAAAGTCCACCGATAGTTCAAACATCGACATGACACTAATCAAAAACATAATTGATAAAATAATCAAACCATTCACTCACATTTGTAACCTATCTTTTTCTACTGGCATATTTCCCACAACAATGAAATTAGCTAAAGTCATTCCCATCTACAAAAGTGGCGACAAACATCAATTCACCAACTACAGACCTATTTCCCTGCTATCTCAATTCTCAAAAATATTAGAAAAATTATTCGTTATTAGACTAGACTGCTTTATTAATAAACACCAGTTACTGAGTAACCACCAGTATGGTTTTCGGTCCAATATGTCTACCTCGATGGCAGTAACTGAGCTAGTGGAAGCAATATCAACAAGTATAGATAAAGGGGAACACACTGTAGGTGTCTTCATAGACTTGAAGAAGGCATTCGACACAATAGATCACAATATTGTATTAAACAAAATGGAGAGGTATGGTATTAGAGGAGTCGCTCATGCATGGTTAAGAAGCTACCTGGACGACCGACAGCAATTTGTCCACATAAATAATGTTGACTCGGACTCGAAAAAAATAACATATGGAGTTCCGCAGGGATCTGTCTTGGGTCCTAAATTATTCATAATGTACATTAACGACATAGGTAAATCATTGCCACTTCTAAATTGTGTACTTTTTGCTGACGATACAAGTCTACATAGCTCCGGGAAAGATCTCGAACAGCTCCTGCATGCAGTGGAAAAGGAACTAGAGACCCTCAAGATCTGGTTTGATGTCAACAAATTATCACTGAATATATCCAAAACAAAATATATCATCTTCTCAAACAGGAAAACCAGTTCATCGGTCAAATTAAAAATTAATGAGGTTGAAATTTAACGTGTATATGAATACAAATTCTTGGGAATTACAATAGACAATAGACTCTGCTGGAAATCACACATAGATAAAACAAAAACAAAAATATCTAAATCTATTGCAATACTAAATAAAATGAAACACTTAGTAAACAAAAACTCACTTCACATATTGTACTGCTCCCTCATACTCCCATACTTAACCTATTGTGTGGAAGTATGGGGGAACACTTACAAAACCATTATCAACCCAATTTACATGCTACAGAAAAAAGCTATAAGAATTGTTAACCAAAGCGACTACCTTACACCAACCAACCCACTTTTCATGAACTCAAAAACTCTTAAATTAAATGATCTAGTGGACTTAAACACTGCAGTATTTATGTATAAGGCACATAACAAATTACTCCCTCCCTGCATGCAGGAACTGTTCAAACCTAGAGAGTCCCAATATCCACTCAGGGGGGTGGCCCTATTTAAAAAAATAGGTATTAGGACTAACACTAAACGGAGATGCCTATCTGTAACGGGGGTCAACATGTGGAACAACTTAGATAGCGAATTAAAATTGTGCTCAACGATTATTAAATTCAAAAAGATGTTCAAAAATATGTTACTAAACAAATATAAATTAATACTATGAAATCTAACTACATCAATACACCTTGTAGTGTATGTTTGTAAATATACATATATGTATGGTATAGATATATGTATATATTTATAGATGTATATATGTGTATGTTTATATATGTATATATATAGACAGCCTGGGACCATACTCTGCGGCCAAGTAGCCGCTGAGTGTGGTTGTAGGCCTCAATCATGTTTGTCCCTGTGTACTTCATATCCTGTGGTCAAATAGCCACATGGTATGAGGCGTCGAATACTTATTTCCCTCGTTCCATTGTGATTAACCCCTGTGATTTCACCCAAAATCAAATGTTTAGTTAAACTTTTGTTGGGTATCTTTGTTTTTGTTTTTTGTTTTGTTCTTCCTATTTAAAAACGTTTGTTTGTTTTTGTTTGTTTTTTTATTTATTTTTTATTTTTTCATAATATAGGCCATATCTAAGCCCGGCTTAGATTTCTTAGATTTCTCACAATCAATGGCCAGAACCTTATAGTTGTTTTTTTTCTCTTTAATGAAATCCATGTCTGACAACATTCTCTGATTAGTGTAATTTGAGTTATGTTCAAAAAGGGTAGGCGCAATAAGCTTCGGCTTCTGCCTTCACCTTTTCGGTACCACTAGTGATTAGTGGATATTAATGTATGTATGTCTGTATGTAATCCTTTTTCCTGTACGGACCGAAATAAAATCTATCTATCTAAGGGAGGGTCAGCCAAAAAGTGTATGGAAAACTGGTCTAACCATTTTAAAAATCTTCTTGGTAAGGAGGCCAAACTCCCAGAAGACGGCACTCTTCCGAGTGTACAGGTTTCAGATACGTCTGAAACACATCCCTGGTGAAATACATCAATACATCCCCATTTACCATCAATAAAGTTATAGCAGCCACCAAACAATTGAAGTCATCTAAAGCTTTTGTTCCGGATAATATTCCAGCATTGATCTGGAAAAATAAGCAATTCCAATATCTATTGCTCAATCTCTGCAATCATACCTTCAACACATTCAAGGCACCGACTATATGGCATAAAAACCAGATCATCCCAAAACCTAAGAAAGGAGACCTCTCATTAGCCAATCATTATAGAGGAATATCCTTAATGCCAATTGCTGCAAAACTTTACAACAAACTCATCCTTAATCGTCTTATCCCCTTTGTTGAGCCTCTACTCCGAAACAATCAAAACGGATTTAGACGTGGTAGATCCACTTTGAGTCAAATCCTATGCTTACGTATAGGGTTATTGAGGAATCACAGCTCTGCAGCATCGATCTCGCACTAGTCTTTGTTGATTTATCAAAGGCTTTTGATTCAGTGGACAGAGCCAAAATGTTTGAAATTCCTAAATTATATGGTATCCCCGACAAAATGATCAATGCCATAAAAGTTCTATATACAAATACCTCAGCGATCATCCTTACTCCTGACGGAGAAACACCATCATGCCCCATCCTTGCTGGCATTTTACAAGGCGACACACTTGCCCCGTTTCTATTTATTATTGTTGTTGATTATGTTCTTCGTATGTCAGTTGATACTATCAATGATAAGGCCTACCAACTAAATCCTAGGAGAAGCTCTCGTTATCCTGCTAAATACCTAACCGACACTGACTTCGCTGATGCCATCACGCTTATCAGTCAATCATTGGAATACGCTCAGGCTCTCCTTCAGTCTCTTGAGCAGGCCTCCAACTGTGTTGGTCTTTATCTCAATGAGATGAAAACTGAATACGTATATATATGCAAATCCAACAATAACCACATTATAAAAACACTTAACAACAATCCTCTGAAACAGGTTGATGACTACAAGTATTTGGGTTCATATATATCTTCTTCCCAAAAGGACTTTCAAACTAGGAAGGGTATGGCCTGGTCAGCCTGCAATGACATGCATAAGATCTTTAGGGTGACCGTTGAGCCGATTCTACTCTATGGCTCCGAGACATGGACACTTTCAGGGAAACTGTTGGATGGCACTTACACCCGCCTTCTAATGAGAGCGCAAAATCTGTCTTGGAAGAGCCACTAATCTAATATACGGCAACCTTCCCTGTGTTTCTTCACTAGTCCGATCCAGAAGAACACAGTTTTCCGGCCACTGCTACAGAGCTGACAATGAGGTTATATCTTCCCTTCTTCTCTGGAGTCCTGCCTCAAAGCAGACCAGAGGTAGAAAACTGTCGTTCCCTGATGTCATCGCTAGGGACACATGCATCAGTAAGCAGGAACTGGGGATGGCAATGAAGGACCGGGAAGTCTGGCGTGATATTGTGAAATCCACGATCTCGACCGCGGTCGAAAAATGATGATGATGATGATTTCTTTCTTTTTTTTAACAAACAACGTACACCCCCCAACGAAACAAGGACAAAAGTAAATAATAATACAAAATAAAAGTAAAAACACAGGTCACAGGTCACATGGGTTACAGTCAGAGTATTGTACACTTGTGAGAGAGGCACTGTCTGTTAATTCTAAAATCCAAAGTCCACTATATTTGGGTCACACCGAGCAGTCTAATCCAGGGAGGTACGAGGTCCTAGCGCATCTTCAATGATACCAGACCAAAGAAGAATATTCAGATTTTTTTTCTTTCTTTTTTTTTTAGTTGGACTCCAAGGCCACCGTACGCTTCACTCTTCGTTCACAAGCGGTCCCGGTCACTTCCTAGTTTACCGCAGCAGAAAGAATGCCTCGTCTCTCCTAATCTAGGGAGCTCTCCGTGGTTTTGATAAGATGGATAGAGGACTAGGCTCTTCATTTCTGACTTCTCACCTGCCTCTCGTTCAAAATATGAACACAAGAGATGATCGAGCGATATTATGGAAATGAGAGCAAGGTAAGCAAGCAGAAATATGTCTCAGTTTTTTCCGGAATCGAAGGGGGGGGGGGGGGGGGGGGGGGGGTTCAGAGGAAAAGCGGCCATGTGCCCCCCCACCCCCGACAAGCACTTGGAATTGTAGGATTTGAGGCATAGAAAGGAATATTCCATCCACTCACTCTGTAGTACTCTGTAAACTGGTATTTCAGTTTATTTCATTTGGACGGATGCTATGCTGAAAGGTAGCCGTTTGAAATTCGTTTGAAAGTCATAAATAGCACCAGAGTTCAAAGGGTGCAGATGAAGAACAGCTGCACAAATTGGCGTCGTTAAGGCATGCATGGTAACAGTTTGTGTCGCGTGTGATTTCACAGCAGAAGTTATATAAGATGATGCACCGTGTTGAAAATGACTGTAGACGTCGAGACAGACAGACAGACAGACAGACAGACAGACAGACAGACAGACAGACAGACAGACAGACAGACAGACAGACAGACAGACAGACAGACAGGGTGATGTTGTGTTGGACCGTTTCCAAAGCAGGAGGACCAAAGCGATGCTATCATGCTGCTGTAGCAGTGAGGAACAAACTGTATTCCTTTGGAGGCTACTGTGATGGAGAGACCTTCAACAACATGGAACAGATGGATGTCCATGTCTTCAACACAGTGTCTTTATGCTGGAAGAAGTTACCTCCAGTGGAACCAGGAAGAGGAGACGGTCCACACTGCGGCCACACAGCTGTGTTGGTTGAAGATACAGTCTACATCTGGGGAGGATACTGTAAAGGGGAGTTTTACAATGTGCTTTCTGCATTTGATGTCGACGCCCACAGATGGTTCCAACCCAGGGTTTCTGGGACTGTTCCAGAGGAGAGGAACTACCACTCAGCCTGTGTGTTGGCGAAGGTCATATTTATCCATGGAGGATCGACCAAGCTGACTGGATACACTAATGACATGTACAAGATGGACACCAGCACAATGGTCTGGTCTTTAATTAACACCAGAGGAACTCCACCTCCCGTTTCATATGGTCACTCTGCCACCATCATCGGGACAAAGATGTTTGTATTCGGGGGCTATGGCGACCAGGGGGTCTACAACACCATCAGAGTGTTTGACACAGAGACCAACGGTTGGCTGAACACACCTTCTGTTCAACTTCTACCACAAAGACGCTGGAGTCATTCAGCATTTACCTACAATGGAGAGCTGTACATATTTGGAGGCTGCAACGGTAACCAGGACTTCAAAGATGTGTGGAAATTCAGTCCAGAGACCTTCTCCTGGAAGAAGGTTGAGCCCAAGGGGAAAAGACCATGTCCAACGCATGGTAAGTGCTGTTGCATTGTGGGAGATCATATCATCCTCTTTGGAGGAAGAATAGGAGCTCACACTACCTCTGATGAGCTGTTCATCTTAGACTTGAGTCCTAGTCTTAAGACGTTATGTAAGCTGGCAGTTATTCAGTACGCTCTGGAACAATCAGAACTCACGCACGACATCAGGTGGGAACTGGCAACCATGACCAAAACAAGCGTAAAAAACAACACCTCATCCAACTAAGAAAACGAGTCAGGGTCGCTATCATGTAGAGATGCAGTCTACCATTTATTGTCAATGGAAGCCCAGCGACATGAAGATGCAAAGATGCAGTCTACCATTTATTGTCAATGGAAGCCCAGCGACATGAAGATGCAAAGATGCAGTCTACCATTTATTATCAATGGAAGCCCAGCGACATGAAGATGCAAAGATGCAGTCTACCATTTATTGTCAATGGAAGCCCAGCGGCATGAAGATGCAAAGATGCAGTCTACCATTTATTGTCAATGGAAGCCTAGCAACATGAAGATGCAAAGATGCAGTCTACCATTTAGTGTCAATGGAAGCCCAGCGACATGAAGATGCAAAGATGCAGTCTACCATTTATTGTCAATGAACATGGAACCAAATGGACCCTTACAGCTCTGTAACCCTGAGAGTGTAAAGGCCTATTCATAGTCTGGATTTTTGGTGGTGAGGTGACCACGTTGAGCGGTGGTGAGTAAAAACAGAGAGAAGGGCTGGAGCGGTGGCGGTGGTTTGCTCTTCACCGCGGCTCGTGACGTCATGTTGTAGTTCGGTGGTCACCCCACCACCGAAAATCCAGACTATGTATGAGCCTTAACACATGGAACCAAATGGACCCTTACAGCTCTGTAACTCTGAGAGTGTAACACATGGAACCAAATGGACCCTTACAGCTCTGTAACTCTGAGAGTGTTTCAAATCTTTTTTTTTCTTTTTTCCCCATCTGAAACATTAGTGGTTGGGGGGGGGGGTCATGTGCCCACAGTGAGTCAGTGTGAGAAACTGATTCATAAGACATGCACAGCTGAACAGAAAACTCAAATATGATAATATTTGAGTAAACAATGGTTACTGTCATATCTGAGGCCAACAAAGGCATGGAACAAATTTCCAAATGGCTCCAACTGAGCAAATAAGTTATCCCTAAATGTGAATTTAAAAAATATTGCGAAGATGTACAAAATAGGATGTGCCGATGAGACATTTTGGCCGATATCGATATCCGGTATAATGAGTTGCTGTTATGGCCGATAACCACCTCACCCCTGCCCACGTTGACAGGCTGGAATGGCTTAGGGTCGACGACAGAGTACAGAGTACTGCACCTGGCTCGCTGATAACAAACTATCTTTACACCTGGGAAAAACTGAATCCATTCTCTTTGGATCTAATAGTAATCTCAGCAAGGCAAATGGCTTCTTGGTTAGAGTGGGTGACAATGTTATCACACGTAAAGATGAAATTACCTACCTAGGTTCCATCCTGGAGGCTAATCTTTCCGGTGATAAAATGGCCACCAACGTAATCAAAAAAGTCAACCAAAGAACAAGATTCCTTTACAGGATCTCCTCACTGGTCGACAAAAACACCTTGAAGACCTTAACAGGAGCCCTTGTACAAGGCTTCTTTGACTATGCATGCACCTCCTGGTACCACAGCACCTCAAAGGCCCTTAAAACTAGGCTCCAGACCTCCCAAAACAAACTGGTCAGGCTCCTACTTGGCCTCACCCCCCGAACCCACCTCACCCCTGCCCGCTTTGACAGACTGGCATGGCTTAGGGTCGGCGACAGAGTACAGCATCTTGCAATGGGTCTGGTCCACAAGATTCGATACTCCACCAAGATACCCATGTACCTGTGTAGATACTTCCTTAATGTTAACGAAGTCCACACCCACAACACCAGAGGGAGTGCAACGAATCATGTTCAACCCAGATTCAGCACAAACAAGGGACTAAATTCTTTTCGCTCCTATGCCACCAAAATGTGGAACGCCCTACCAACAGTCATTAAGACATGCGAATCCCTTGACTCCTTCAAAACCGCTCTCAAAGGGCACCTACGGATGGCTGCAATTCGAAACTGGCCCCCGTAAAATCTGAATCCCCCCACCGCCCCCCTTCTTCCCCTCACTTTATGTTTCTTTTCCCTTTTTACCTCCATTATGATGAATTCCTGTACTGTTCTTTGTCTATATAGAAGTGTCTATTTGTACGTCTCTAAATGTTTTGATGAATTGAACATGGTGGACCCTGTTGTAAACAAGTGTAATGCTTAATTGGGTCGTCCACTCACAGTTAACAGCCTTTGTATTGAGTTTGTGCTTGAAATGTACTGTAATTCTGCAAACTGTTAATAAAATGTTCAATCAATCAATCAATACAGCATCTTGCAATGGGTCTGGTCCACAAGATTCGATACACCACCGGGATACCCATGTACCTGTCTAGATACTTCCTTAATGTTAACGAAGTCCACACCCACAACACCAGAGGGAGTGCAACAAACCATGTACAACCCAGATTCGGCACAAACAAGCGACTAAATTATTTTCGCTCCTATGCCACCAAAATGTGGAACGCCCTACCAACAGTCATTAAGACATGTGAATCCCTTGACTCCTTCAAAACCGCTCTCAAAGGGCACCTACGGACGACTGCAATTCGAAACTGGTCCCCGTAAAATCGGAATTAAATGGGGGTCCGTACTCCGTAGCCTAATGCGTGTCAAACTGGGGGTCCTTGAAATTAAACGTGTTGAGAATCACTGCTAGAGAAGTATGGGGGTCCCTGGCATATCTCTTCAAATGGGGGTCCCTGGCATATCTCTTCAAATGGGGGTCCCTGGGATATCTCTTCAAATGGGGGTCCCTGGCATATCTCTTCAAATGGGGGTCCCTGGCATATCTCTTCAAATGGGGGTCCCTGGCATATCTCTTCAAATGGGGGTCCCTGGCATATCTCTTCAAATGGGGGTCCCTGGCATATCTCTTCAAATGAGGGTCCCTGGCATATCTCTTCAAATGGGGGTCCCTGGCATATCTCTTCAAATGGGGGTCCGCAGGCTAATACATGTAGATTTAGGGGGTCCTTGACATGAAAACCTTTGAGAACCACTGGTCTACAGAACATGGACAGGAGTAGCTCTAATAGCCCTTATCTTCAATTCGTAATGCAACGGCTGCTATTTCCCAACAGCTACAGCATAACATAATGCTAACACCAAAAGGGGTTCCCGCCCAAAATACACATAAAATGAAATAATAATAAGTAGACCATTATAATAACCTCGTCTTCCTGAGATAAACTCACCATCTCTTCCTCTTCCTCTTCTTGATGTTCCATTTCAGTCACAACTCCTCCATCTTCCATCATGGCCTCGATGTTTTCATTTAGGATGACTCAATATTAACGCCACGCCTCCTCCACAAAGTCCTCAAACTATTTAACAAAGTCCTCAAACAAAACAAAACAAAACGTGTTCTAAGTCTGGAATAATAATGAACAACTGCTCTTAACTAACAAAAATGAGCATGGGTGAGTGCAGGGGGGAAAGTAATACAAGTACTCAAATGTTTAACTTAAGTAAAACTATAAATTACCGGTACTGCAATTAAAATTAATTAAATCAAAAAGTAAAAAGTACTCATATTGCAGAATGTGTACAAATTAAAATCTTTTGAAAATAGCAGATCTACAAGCTCACAATGTGTCGCATTGCAACGCATTGCGAGCTTGTAGATCTGCTATTTTCAAATGGCCGAAATGTATATAGGGTTGTTGAAGTGGTTAATGTATGTTTTCTAATCAAAATGAAAATCTCCAAAGAGTAACTAAAGTTTTAAAATAATTGTAGTGCAGTAAAAGTAGGGGAGAACGGGGGAAGATTAACCACTTTTTGCTTAAAGGGATAGTTCAGATCTTTTTAACTTAAGTTGTATGAAATACTTGCCATTAATATAGTGGTTGCAACTGTATTAATTGATTGCCCGAGTCCCATGGTGGGAGTTCTGCTCTGGTTTTGGTGAAATATCAAGTAGTTCCGGTCATTTTGTGGGAGGCACTGGGGGCCACGCAGTAAAAGTAAATTAATCCACAAAACTAACGTCATTTGTATTATTGACCTATTTCTAAAATATTAGTGCAACTTCCGTTCTTTTTTTACCCCTCTATCACACAGAACTATGTTTTTTGTGTCCATATCACTACACCCAAAAAATTGTTCCATGTGATAGAGGGGTCAAAGTTGAACGAAAGTCGCGCTAATATTTTAGAAATAGGTCAACAATACAAATTACGTTCGTTTTGTGGATTCATTTACTTTTACTGCGTGGCCCCAGTGCCCCCCACAAAATGACCGGAACTACGTAATATTGACCAAAACCAGAGCAGAACTCCCCCCACAGGACTCGGGCAATCAATTAATACAGTTGCAACCACTATATTAATGGCAAGTATTTCATACAACTTAAGTTAAAAAAATCTGAACTATCCCTTTAAGTTGTCCTGGAAGCAAGGCAAAATGAGATGGCAGTAAAATCTACTGATCTACACATATTTCAGGATGTCTTCTATCAATTGAAATGATAGAAGACATGAAAATATGACCTTTTAAAAAAAAGTGGTAATGTGGCTCAATTTGCCCCAGGTAAGGGGTAAGTTGATCCAAGTCGAGGGGTAAGTTGAACCACATGATATTTGAATGTTAAAAGCTTAAACTTGAACAAATAATGTATTCACTTATCGATAATAATATAATAACAGTTTTCTCTCTTGCAAATAGTCTTATTTATTTGTTTATTTATTATTTAAACAATATTAAGTCAATTAAATAAAGTTTGTTATTCAGAACCGTATATTTGCAATATTGTTAATACAATATTGCAAACTTCTCTTAAATGAGTATGTACATGCAAATTAAAGGTCATTCAGTATCATTTGAGTAGCAAAGACTTAATAAAAAAAATATGAATAGTGATTCCCATTGACTCAATTTACCCCCAGACATTGGTTCATTTTACCCCAGCCTCCATTTTTTAAAACAATGACTAATAAGTTACTTCAGACCATTTATTTGCTAAATGATTCACATGGTTCTATCCATTGGCAAATCATCAACGTGTATGATATTACATTTTAGACCTAGGTACATTTTGCTTTGCATAACAGTCATTTTACATGATTTGTCGCAATTTTACTTTGACCGACAAAAAACAGTTTTTTGTGTAAACGAATGTTTTCTACTTTCCCCATGTGCTTCCCAACTTCACAGCCAGGTGTGAATGATGGATGCTTACTAGATTTAAGGTCACATGGCAACACAGTTTTCTAGTTTTCTAGATAAAGGGGGTGGTTCAACTTACCCGCTGGCTCATCTTCCCCCGTTCTCCCTACAAATTTTGTCTCTGAGATGTAGTGGAGTAGAAGTAAAAGTACTGGAAATTGGAAATACTCAAATAAAAATCAGGCAACCTGAGGAAGGTCAAAAGACCGAAACGTTGCACTTTGACATTCTGGGCGGGAACCACTTTTGGTGTTTTAAGCATTGTTATACTTATTATTGGAAAATAGCAGATCTACGAGCTTGTAGATCTGCTATTTTTTTTTTTATCTTGAAAATGTGGCTCAAATCTTTGAATATATATATTCTTTCAGAGCGAACGTTTTTAACTCAAATCTTTGCTTCTGGGGGGGGGGGGGGGGGCGTGGGGGGGCTGGAACATCATATGTTCAGATGTGGTTCGGCTGCCAATTACATATAATTCTGGGGGTCGTTGACGTGACATAGTTTGAGAACCACTGATATGGAAACATCACTTCAGGTCTAAATGAGCTAAATAAAAAGCTCTTGAACCAGCAGGTGGCGGTATTGTGCAGGTCTCCCTCCTTCTCCTACATGGTTGCTGCTTTGTCGTCTACTGTACACACCTGCTGTTGATTGATTGATTTATTGAAGTATTTATTAACATAATTACAGTACATTGCAAGCACAACTCAATACAAAGACTAAAATAATAATAATAAACTAATAATTTACATTCGGTGGATATCTTTCACAATAATACATAACACATTTGTGTGTAAATTTGTGCCTCTGTGGGGGGGGGTATTTATATGCAAATATCATGACCAATGGCATTGCAAGACTAAACAATGAACATCAATAATGATGTTTAGGTAAAAAAAAAAAATATTAATTAAGTAATTAATTAAAATAAAAATGTTACCGAGAAGCATTGTTGGGGTTTACAGGGTTAACTGTGAGTGGACGACCCAATAAAGCACTACACTTGTTTACAAGAGGGTCCACCGTGTTCAATTCATCAAAACATTTAGAGACGTACAAATAGACATTTCTAAATATCCAAAGTGTTCAGTAAGTGGAGTGTGTGGAAGTCTTCTCTTCACTAGGTTTCATGACCTCAATCACACCCCGAAAAAACCCTGAACTTTGAACATTCAGTGGATTTTCTCTGGGGTTTGGAAGCCTTTTGAGCTGCAATGAAAACAGGCAAAACAGTGAAAACAGTGACATCTGCTGGCAAGTCCCATTGACATAATATGGGATTTGCAGGCTGTGACATCACAGTCAGCCAGACAACCTCCACAAACACAGAACCACAGAACCAGACCACATAACCACAGAACCAGACCACAGAACCACAGAACCAGACCACATAACCACAGAACCAGACCACAGAACCACAGAACCAGACCACAGAACCAGACCACAGAACCAGACCACAGAACCACAGAACCAGACCAAAGAACCACAGAACCAGACAACAGAACCACATAACCAGACCACAGAACCAGACCACAGAACCAGACCACAGAACCACAGAACCAGACCACAGAACCACATAACCAGACCACAGAACCACAGAACCACAGAACCAGACCACAGAACCACAGAACCAGACCACAGAACTAGACCACAGAACCACAGAACCAGACCACAGAACCACAGAACCAGACCACAGAACCACAGAACCAGACCACAGAACCACAGAACCACAGAACCAGACCACAAAACCACAGAACCACAGAACCACAGAACCAGACCACAGAACCACAGAACCAAAGAACCACAGAACCACAGAACCACAGAACCACAGAACCAGACCACAGAACCAGACCACAGAACCACATAACCAGACCACAGAACCACAGAACCACAGAACCAGACCACAGAACCACAGAACCAGACCACAGAACCACAGAACCACAGAACCACAGAACCAGACCACAGAACCACAGAACCAGACCACAGAACCACAGAACCAGACAACAGAACCACAGAACCAGACCACAGAACCACAGAACCACAGAACCACAGAACCAGACAACAGAACCACAGAACCAGACCACAGAACCACAGAACCACAGAACCACAGAACCACAGAACCAGACCACAGAACCACAGAACCAGACCACAGAACCACAGAACCACAGAACCAGACAACAGAACCATAGAACCAGACCACAGAACCACAGAACCACAGAACCAGACCACAGAACCACAGAACCACAGAACCAGACAACAGAACCACAGAACCAGACCACAGAACCACAGAACCACATAACCAGACCACAGAACCACAGAACCACAGAACCAGACAACAGAACCACAGAACCAGACCACAGAACCACAGAACCACATAACCAGACCACAGAACCACAGAACCAGACCACAGAACCACAGAACCACAGAACCAGACCACAGAACGTCTACTGAATGATAAAGTTCAGGTTTATTTTGGGTGCGATTGAGCTCAGAAAACCTACAAAAAATGAAGACACAATCCCTTTAAATGGGTTAAAGTTTAACCCATTCAGGACGGGAAGGTGTTTTAAGCATTATGTTGTACCTTAGCTATTGAAAAATAGCAGATCTACAAGCTTGAATATGTGACGCAAATCTTTGAATATATATAGGCCTATTCTAACGTTTTTAAAAATATATATATTCAAACGTTTTTAACTCAAATCTTTGCTTCTGGGGGGAGGTCCCTAGCTGGAACAACATATTTTGAGATGGGGGTCTGCGGCCAAATACAGATCAGTTCTGGGGGTCCTTGACGTGAAAAAGGTTGAGAACCACTGACACAGAAACATGAGGCTTTTCAGAAAACTGTTAGGATCTTATAGAAGCCTTTTTTTTAAATCGACCGGGAACCCCTTTTGGTGTTTTAACTAAGCATTATGTTATAAAATATCAGATCTACAAGCTCGTAGCGCGCCACCAAGTGGCGCGCTACGAGCTTGTATAGGTCTGCTATTTTTGAAAGATCGTGGAAATGTGGCTCAAACCTTGGAATATTCTTTCAGAGCGACCGATTTTAACTCAAATCTTTGCTTCTGGGTGAGGGTCCCTGGAACAACATCTTTTGAGATGGGGGTCGGCGGCCAATTACATGTCATTTTTGGAGTCCTTGACATGAAATATTGGCCTAGAAACATGAGGTATTTCAGAAAACTGTTAGGATCTTAGAAGCCTTTTTTTTTTAATCGACCGGTCCAAAATGGGTTAAGGTGAGGCACAGCACAGGACCAGTGTGTGTGTGTGTGTGTGTGTGTGTGTGTGTGTGTGTGTGTGTGTGTGTGTGTGTGTGTGTGTGTGTGTGTGTGTGGGGACCCGAAACAATGCACACTCTCTCTCCATGACATTTTCCTTGTTGACATTGTTCATTGTCCGCGGACATTGTTCCCCTCTCTCTCCCCGCGTGATGAGATGAAAGCACCGGCGACTCCAACCTCTGTCCCTTTGAGAAGATTCCAGAGTGGCCCACACAGTCGACCTAGCCCATTCTGGGCGGGAACCGCTTTTGGTGTTTTAACTAAGCATTATGTTATACTTTAGCTATTGAAAAATAGCAGATCTACAAGCTTGTGGCGCGTAGGTCGTAAAAATGCGGCACAAATCTTATATTCTTTCAGAGCGAACGTTTTTTTACTGTGGGGCGACTGTGGCTCAAGAGGTAGAGCAGGTCGTCCAATGATCCATGGGTCGGCGGTTTGAATCCCGGCTCCTCCTGTCTACATGTCGAAGTGTCCTTGGGCAAGACACTGAACCCCAAATTGCTCCCGATGTGCTGGTTGGTGCCTTGCATGGCTTCCGCCGCAATCGGTGTATGAATGTGTGTGTGAATGGGTGAATGTAATGCACCATCTATGTAAAGGTGTGTGAATGTGTGTGTGAATGGGTGAATGTAATGCACCATCTATGTAAAGGTGTGTGAATGTGTGTGTGAATGGGTGAATGTAATGCACAATATATGTAAAGCGCCTTGGATAAAGGCGCTATATAAATGCACCATTTACCATTTACCATTTTTATTTCGACGTCAGGCCTGAACGGGCTAGACCTCCATGCTTCACATTCCCAGGGGCTCCGCGAGGAACCCAGTCGTCTCCTTCCTGAAGGGTTTCAACTGAAGGATAGACGACGTCTCTCCCTCTCCCCCCAAACCGGGCCCCCCAGAGACACACCAAGGCCCTGTTCTCTCCCGCGGCCCCCCCGTGACTTCAGCCAGAGCTATAAACAAAACAACAGAATTATGGCGCCACATCAGACGCTGTGATTTCTCCTTCAAAGAACAACAACACCAAGAAATTCCACTGCAGTGACAATGAATGCACTTTATTATACAACACCTAACATAAACGTACAGGGGCCCCTGAAGGCCCCCTGGGCGGCTTTATGAATCTGGAGAACCGTTTCAACACCTAACATAAACGTACAGGACGGCCTTATGAATCTGGAGAACCGTTACAACACCTAACATAAACGTACAGGGGCGGCCTTATGAATCTGGAGAACCGTTTCAACACCTAACATAAACGTACAGGGGTGGCCTTATGAATCTGGAGAACCGTTACAACACCTAACATAAACGTACAGGGGCGGCCTTATGAATCTGGAGAACCGTTACAACACCTAACATAAACGTACAGGGGCGGCCTTATGAATCTGGAGAACCGTTTCAACACCTAACATAAACGTACAGGGGCGGCCTTATGAATCTGGAGAACCGTTACAACACCTAACATAAACGTACAGGGGCGGCCTTATGAATCTGGAGAACCGTTACAACACCTAACATAAACGTACAGGGGCGGCCTTATGAATCTGGAGAACCGTTACAACACCTAACATAAACGTACAGGGGCGGCCTTATGAATCTGGAGAACCGTTTCAACACCTAACATAAACGTACAGGGGTGGCCTTATGAATCTGGAGAACCGTTACAACACCTAACATAAACGTACAGGGGCGGCCTTATGAATCTGGAGAACCGTTACAACACCTAACATAAACGTACAGGGGCGGCCTTATGAATCTGGAGAACCGTTTCAACACCTAACATAAACGTACAGGGGTGGCCTTATGAATCTGGAGAACCGTTACAACACCTAACATAAACGTACAGGGGCGGCCTTATGAATCTGGAGAACCGTTTCAACACCTAACATAAACGTACAGTACAGGGGCGGCCTTATGAATCTGGAGAACCGTTACAACACCTAACATAAACGTACAGTACAGGGGCGGCCTTATGAATCTGGAGAACCGTTACAACACCTAACATAAACGTACGGGGGTGGCCTTATGAATCTGGAGAACCGTTACAACACCTAACATAAACGTACAGGGACGGCCTTATGAATCTGGAGAACCGTTTCAACACCTAACATAAACGTACAGTACAGGGGCGGCCTTATGAATCTGGAGAACCGTTACAACACCTAACATAAACGTACAGTACAGGGGCGGCCTTATGAATCTGGAGAACCGTTTTAACACCTAACATAAACGTACAGTACAGGGGCGGCCTTATGAATCTGGAGAACCGTTTCAACACCTAACATAAACGTACAGGGGCGGCCTTATGAATCTGGAGAACCGTTTCAACACCTAACATAAACGTACAGTACAGGGACGGCCTTATGAATCTGGAGAACCGTTTCAACACCTAACATAAACGTACAGTACAGGGGCGGCCTTATGAATCTGGAGGCCCGTTACAACACCTAACATACAGTACAGGGGCGGCCTTATGAATCTGGAGGCCCGTTACAACACCTAACATAAACGTACAGGGGCGGCCTTATGAATCTGGAGAACCGTTACAACACCTAACATACAGTACAGGGGCGGCCTTATGAATCTGGAGGCCCGTTTCAACACCTAACATAAACGTACAGGGGCGGCCTTATGAATCTGGAGGCCCGTTTCAACACCTAACATAAACGTACAGTACAGGGGCGGCCTTATGAATCTGGAGAACCGTTTTAACACCTAACATAAACGTACAGGGGCGGCCTTATGAATCTGGAGAACCGTTTCAACACCTAACATAAACGTACAGGGGCGGCCTTATGAATCTGGAGAACCGTTTCAACACCTAACATAAACGTACAGGGGCGGCCTTATGAATCTGGAGAACCGTTACAACACCTAACATAAACGTACAGGGGCGGCCTTATGCATCTGGAGAACCGTTTCAACACCTAACATAAACGTACAGGGCGGCCTTATGAATCTGGAGAACCGTTTCAACACCTAACATAAACGTACAGGGGCGGCCTTATGAATCTGGAGAACCGTTTCAACACCTAACATAAACGTACAGGGGTGGCCTTATGAATCTGGAGAACCGTTTCAACACCTAACATAAACGTACAGGGGCGGCCTTATGAATCTGGAGAACCGTTACAACACCTAACATAAACGTACAGGGGCGGCCTTATGAATCTGGAGAACCGTTTCAACACCTAACATAAACGTACAGGACGGCCTTATGAATCTGGAGAACCGTTTTAACACCTAACATAAACGTACAGTACAGGGACGGCCTTATGAATCTGGAGAACCGTTTCAACACCTAACATAAACGTACAGGGGCGGCCTTATGAATCTGGAGAACCGTTACAACACCTAACATAAACGTACAGGGGCGGCCTTATGAATCTGGAGAACCGTTTCAACACCTAACATAAACGTACGGGGCAGCCTTATGAATCTGGAGAACCGTTTCAACACCTAACATAAACGTACAGTACAGGGACGGCCTTATGAATCTGGAGAACCGTTTCAACACCTAACATAAACGTACAGTACAGGGACGGCCTTATGAATCTGGAGAACCGTTTTAACACCTAACATAAACGTACAGTACAGGGGCGGCCTTATGAATCTGGAGAACCGTTTCAACACCTAACATAAACGTACAGGGGCGGCCTTATGAATCTGGAGAACCGTTACAACACCTAACATAAACGTACAGGGGCGGCCTTATGCATCTGGAGAACCGTTTCAACACCTAACATAAACGTACAGGGGCGGCCTTATGCATCTGGAGAACCGTTACAACACCTAACATAAACGTACAGGGGCGGCCTTATGAATCTGGAGAACCGTTACAACACCTAACATAAACGTACAGGGGCGGCCTTATGAATCTGGAGAACCGTTTCAACACCTAACATAAACGTACAGTGCAGGGGCGGCCTTATGAATCTGGAGAACCGTTTCAACACCTAACATAAACGTACAGTGCAGGGGCGGCCTTATGAATCTGGAGAACCGTTTCAACACCTAACATAAACGTACAGTACAGGGGCGGCCTTATGAATCTGGAGAACCGTTACAACACCTAACATAAACGTACAGGGGCGGCCTTATGCATCTGGAGAACCGTTTCAACACCTAACATAAACGTACAGTGCAGGGGCGGCCTTATGAATCTGGAGAACCGTTTCAACACCTAACATAAACGTACAGGGGCGGCCTTATGAATCTGGAGAACCGTTTCAACACCTAACATAAACGTACAGGGCAGCCTTATGCATCTGGAGAACCGTTTCAACACCTAACATAAACGTACAGTACAGGGGCGGCCTTATGAATCTGGAGGCCCGTTTCAACACCTAACATAAACGTACAGTACAGGGGCGGCCTTATGAATCTGGAGAACCGTTTCAACACCTAACATAAACGTACAGGGGCGGCCTTATGAATCTGGAGAACCGTTACAACACCTAACATAAACGTACAGTACAGGGGCGGCCTTATGAATCTGGAGAACCGTTTCAACACCTAACATAAACGTACAGTACAGGGCGGCCTTATGAATCTGGAGAACCGTTTCAACACCTAACATAAACGTACAGTACAGGGACGGCCTTAGGAATCTGGAGAACCGTTTCAACACCTAACATAAACGTACAGGGGCGGCCTTATGAATCTGGAGAACCGTTACAACACCTAACATAAACGTACAGGGACGGCCTTAGGAATCTGGAGAACCGTTTCAACACCTAACATAAACGTACAGGGGCGGCCTTATGAATCTGGAGGCCCGTTTCAACACCTAACATAAACGTACAGTACAGGGGCGGCCTTATGAATCTGGAGAACCGTTTCAACACCTAACATAAACGTACAGGGGCGGCCTTATGAATCTGGAGAACCGTTACAACACCTAACATAAACGTACAGTACAGGGGCGGCCTTATGAATCTGGAGAACCGTTACAACACCTAACATAAACGTACAGTACAGGGGCGGCCTTATGAATCTGGAGAACCGTTTCAACACCTAACATAAACGTACAGTACAGGGGCAGCCTTATGAATCTGGAGAACCGTTTCAACACCTAACATAAACGTACAGGGGCGGCCTTATGAATCTGGAGAACCGTTACAACACCTAACATAAACGTACAGGGGCAGCCTTATGAATCTGGAGAACCGTTTCAACACCTAACATAAACGTACAGGACGGCCTTATGAATCTGGAGAACCGTTACAACACCTAACATAAACGTACAGTACAGGGGCGGCCTTATGAATCTGGAGAACCGTTTCAACACCTAACATAAACGTACAGTACAGGGGCGGCCTTATGAATCTGGAGAACCGTTACAACACCTAACATAAACGTACAGGGGCGGCCTTATGAATCTGGAGAACCGTTACAACACCTAACATAAACGTACAGGGGCGGCCTTATGAATCTGGAGAACCGTTTCAACACCTAACATAAACGTACAGGGGCGGCCTTATGAATCTGGAGAACCGTTACAACACCTAACATAAACGTACAGTACAGGGGCGGCCTTATGAATCTGGAGAACCGTTACAACACCTAACATAAACGTACAGGGGCGGCCTTATGAATCTGGAGAACCGTTTCAACACCTAACATAAACGTACAGGGGCAGCCTTATGAATCTGGAGAACCGTTACAACACCTAACATAAACGTACAGTACAGGGGCGGCCTTATGAATCTGGAGAACCGTTTCAACACCTAACATAAACGTACAGTACAGGGGCGGCCTTATGAATCTGGAGAACCGTTACAACACCTAACATAAACGTACAGGGGCAGCCTTATGAATCTGGAGAACCGTTTTAACACCTAACATAAACGTACAGTACAGGGGCGGCCTTATGAATCTGGAGAACCGTTACAACACCTAACATAAACGTACAGGGGCGGCCTTATGAATCTGGAGAACCGTTTCAACACCTAACATAAACGTACGGGGGCGGCCTTATGAATCTGGAGAACCGTTTCAACACCTAACATAAACGTACAGGGGCGGCCTTATGAATCTGGAGAACCGTTTCAACACCTAACATAAACGTACAGGACGGCCTTATGAATCTGGAGAACCGTTTTAACACCTAACATAAACGTACAGTACAGGGGCGGCCTTATGAATCTGGAGAACCGTTACAACACCTAACATAAACGTACAGGGGCGGCCTTATGCATCTGGAGAACCGTTTCAACACCTAACATAAACGTACAGGGGCAGCCTTATGAATCTGGAGAACCGTTTCAACACCTAACATAAACGTACAGGGCGGCCTTATGCATCTGGAGAACCGTTTCAACACCTAACATAAACGTACAGTACAGGGGCGGCCTTATGAATCTGGAGAACCGTTTCAACACCTAACATAAACGTACAGGGACGGCCTTATGAATCTGGAGAACCGTTACAACACCTAACATAAACGTACAGGGGCGGCCTTATGAATCTGGAGAACCGTTTCAACACCTAACATAAACGTACAGTACAGGGACGGCCTTATGAATCTGGAGAACCGTTTCAACACCTAACATAAACGTACAGTACAGGGGCGGCCTTATGAATCTGGAGAACCGTTTCAACACCTAACATAAACGTACAGGGGCGGCCTTATGAATCTGGAGAACCGTTTCAACACCTAACATAAACGTACAGGGGCGGCCTTATGAATCTGGAGAACCGTTTCAACACCTAACATAAACGTACAGGGCGGCCTTATGAATCTGGAGAACCGTTTCAACACCTAACATAAACGTACAGTACAGGGGCGGCCTTATGAATCTGGAGAACCGTTACAACACCTAACATAAACGTACAGTACAGGGATGGCCTTATGAATCTGGAGAACCGTTACAACACCTAACATAAACGTACAGGGGCGGCCTTATGAATCTGGAGAACCGTTACAACACCTAACATAAACGTACAGGGGCGGCCTTATGAATCTGGAGAACCGTTTCAACACCTAACATAAACGTACAGTACAGGGGCGGCCTTATGAATCTGGAGAACCGTTTCAACACCTAACATAAACGTACAGGGACGGCCTTATGAATCTGGAGAACCGTTTCAACACCTAACATAAACGTACAGGGGCGGCCTTATGAATCTGGAGAACCGTTTCAACACCTGACATAAACGTACAGGGGCGGCCTTATGAATCTGGAGAACCGTTTCAACACCTAACATAAACGTACAGGGGCGGCCTTATGAATCTGGAGAACCGTTTCAACACCTAACATAAACGTACAGTACAGGGACGGCCTTATGAATCTGGAGAACCGTTACAACACCTAACATAAACGTACAGTACAGGGACGGCCTTATGAATCTGGAGAACCGTTTCAACACCTAACATAAACGTACAGTACAGAGGCGGCCTTATGAATCTGGAGAACCGTTTCAAGACCAAAATATGAGGCCCCCATATACCTATGACATCATTATTTTGTTGATACAGCCGTATTGATACAAATAGTTTGACTGTTCAATATCACACGCAGCCATTACCAGTGACGACGACTACGTGGGGGCTGCGGGGCTCGAGCCCCCTTGATGATTTTAGGGTATTTCTAGTTTTTCTACATTCCTAACACCTCCCCCCGCCCCTCGGCCGGTCTGGGGGCGGGGGGTTGCCGGTCCTCCCTCAGATCACGCTGTGTTTATTACCAAACTGTAAATAAATGACCCAGCGAAAACGGGACCTTGGGGTGGGGGGGGGGGTCTGGGGGGCATGTTGGGGGGGGGGGGGGGGGGGTGCGTGGCGTGCACCCCTGGAACCCCCCCCTGAGGGTGGGGGGGGGGTCTGGGGGGCATGTTGGGGGGGGGGGGGGGGGGTGCGTGGCGTGCACCCCTGGAACCCCCCCCTGAGGGTGGAGCCCCCCCCCCCCCTGAGGGTGGAGGCCCGTTTCAATGTAAACTGGTGAAACATTGCTAAGGCCTCCTATGTGCACGTATATGACCTGCAGGGTGATACATAGCTAAGGCCTCCTCAGTACACGTATATGACCTGCAGGGTGAAACATAGCTAAGGCCTCCTATGGACACGTATATGACCTCAGGGTGAAACATAGCTAAGGCCTCCTATGTACACGTATATGACCTCAGGGTGAAACATAGCTAAGGCCTCCTCAGTACACGTATATGACCTCAGGGTGAAACATAGCTAAGGCCTCCTATGGACACGTATATGACCTCAGGGTGAAACATAGCTAAGGCCTCCTATGTACAGGTATATGACCTGCAGGGTGAAACATAGCTAAGGCCTCCTATGTACCGTATATGACCTGCAGGGTGAAACATAGCTAAGGCCTCCTATGTACAGGTATATGACCTGCAGGGTGAAACATAGCTAAGGCCTCCTATGTTCACGTATATGACCTGCAGGGTGAAACATAGCTAAGGCCTCCTATGTACCGTATATGACCTGCAGGGTGATACATAGCTAAGGCCTCCTATGTACCGTATATGACCTGCAGGGTGAAACATAGCTAAGGCCTCCTATGTACCGTATATGACCTGCAGGGTGAAACATAGCTAAGGCCTCCTCAGTACACGTATATGACCTGCAGGGTGAAACATAGCTAAGGCCTCCTATGTTCACGTATATGACCTGCAGGGTGAAACATAGCTAAGGCCTCCTATGTACCGTATATGACCTCAGGGTGAAACATAGCTAAGGCCTCCTATGTACCGTATATGACCTGCAGGGTGAAACATAGCTAAGGCCTCCTATGTACCGTATATGACCTGCAGGGTGATACATAGCTAAGGCCTCCTATGTACCGTATATGACCTGCAGGGTCAACAACACCGTTTCAAATCTATGCAGGTTTTTTTTCACACCGGCAAGCTTTCATGGGATGGGGGGGGGGGGGGGGGGGGGGGGGGGGAGGGGGGTCATCATGGGTCACGGCGTGGCTTCAATCTCCTCGGCCTGATGGGTAAAAAAAAAAGGGGACAGTTTATGGCAGGCCGTGTTGTTGGAGTCACACTGGCCTGTTATCCCATCCTGGACGGGAACCCCTTTTGGTGTTTATAGTTTGAGCATTATGTTATGCTTTAAGCTATTGAAAAATAAGTAGATCTACAAGCTCGTAGTGCGGCACTTGGTGCTATTTTTTTTTTAAAAGTCGTGAAAATGTGCAGGCGCAAATCTTTGAGTATATATATTCTTTCAGAGCAAATGTTTTTTAACTCAAATCTTTGCTTCTGGGGGGTCCCTGGAACAACATGTTTTCAGATGGGGGTCGGCGGCCAATTACATATAATTCTGGGGGGTCCTTGACATGAAATAGTTTGAGAACCACTGACATAAGAAACATGGGTTTTTTTTTCAGAAAACGGTCATGATTTTACAAGGCATTATTTTGTAGAATCTGCGGTCAGTCCAAAACGGATTATATTAGGTCCTCTAAGAAGCCATTGACCAAGTTCAATTGGTCAAAAAAAGCCCCATCAGCACGCCGTGTCCACTCCGATTAGGGCCGGGGCCCTTTGTCGGTGGGCAAGGTGTCCATGGCTATTGTTCTGGGGGGTTACAGAACCCAGACAGGGGCCCAGACACAGGCCAGACAGACAGGCCCAAGCTGCACATTTACACAGCAGATTAACGCTTGTCAACGGCGGCTCCGGTCCAAACGGAGCGGTGGTTTGGATAGCGGCGGTGTGTTTACACTACCAAGGGGTTGTTCTGTTACTCCCACTGTAGCCACATTGTCTTGGCAGCCATGCTGGGCCTAGAGGACCACACCAGTGTTGATGTCGTCGACCAAAACTAAGGTGCGATTCATACTATATATCATTTTTATCCCACGATTTTGTAACCCATTTTTCACCCCTGTGTCAATTACTCATGCTTCCTTCATGCCTGAGTGTCCAAGTTGCTCCTTTACACCTGACAGGGGGGAGTTTCCCTGGTTGGACGTAGCGCGTGGAAGGAACACGTTATTCCAACCAGTTCCTTTCCCCTCCATCAGGGGGAGTTTCCCTGGTTGGACGTAGCGCGTGGAAGGAACACGTTATTCCAACCAGTTCCTTTCCCCTCCATCAGACGCCCCGGCTGGCCATGGGGAGGCAGTTTAGAGACCAGGATTACTGCATGTTTTTTGTGAGGGTACCTACCCTAGGGGACACGGGGAGAACATGTGAGGGTACCTACCCTAGGGGACACGGGGAGAACATGTGAGGGTACCTACCCTAGGGGACACGGGGAGAACATGTGAGGGTACCTACCCTAGGGGACACGGGGAGAACATGTGAGGGTACCTACCCTAGGGGACACGGGGAGAACATGTGAGGGTACCTACCCTAGGGGACACGGGGAGAACATGTGAGGGTACCTACCCTAGGGGACACGGGGAGAACATGCAAACTCCACACAGAAAGGCCCTTTCGCCAACCCCGCCTCGGGTATGGGCACTGATGATGCGGAGGCATACTCGAATAAAGGTGGGTTGGGCTCTGCCTACAATGTGACGTCATTTGAGGTTCGGGGGGGGGCGGGTACCGTCCTAAAGTCGGCTCTTCGGTGCTACTGAAAATGTCTGACGAGCCGGCTCTACAGAGGTAGGTAAAATAGGAGTATGGGTCGGCCCTAAGACGACCCTTTTTCCACTGACGAAAACTAAATGGAAACTACATGAAAACTACTATGATGACTAAATATATACTGACAACTCTCAACAAACAAAAACTAGACTAAAATGTTAGGAAAATAGCCGATCTACAAGCTCACAACGCGTCACGCTGCGACGCACTGTGAGCTTGTAGATCTGCTATTTTCAGCAAGTGTAAAATCAGTCATTACGACGGCATCAAGCCCCACCTAAATACATTTAGTACTATAAACTAACACTAATACATTCCAGGTGACTAAAATGTGACTAAAACTAAATGAAAACTATTCAAGAGACTAGGACTAAAACTAAAATGTGCTGCCAAAAACCACACTGGTACCAGACCAGATCTATCTATCCACTGGTACCAGACCAGATCTATCTATCCACTGGTACCAGACCAGATCTATCTATCCACTGGTACCAGACCAGATCTATCTATCCAGCCAATCTCTTCTACTTTATGTAGTCCCGTTCACACGGCCAGACGCAAAGATGCAGTCTACCGTTCATTTTCAATGGAAGCCAATGTCAGTGGTCCCCCAGAATTAACTGTAATTGGCCTCCGACCCCCATCTGGAAATATGTAGTTCCAGGGACCCCCCCCCCCCCCAGAAGCCAAGATTTGAGTTAAAAACGTTCGCTCTGAAAGAATATATATTCAAAGATTTGTGCCACATTTTCACGATTTTCACGATAGCAGACCTACAAGCTTGTAGATCTGTTATTTTTCAATAGCTAAAGTATAACATAATGCTTTAAACACCAAAAGGGTGTTCAGAATGGGTTAAGAAACCACATAAGACTTATCATAAAGGTGTGTTTCTAGCTGTACAGTAGCCTATACATATATACAGTATGTGAATATGAAGTTGGTGAATATTGCCCTTATTGTATTTGCATATAGCTTTTAGCATATCATCAGTTTGGGAACAATCAAATGGAAATGACACCAATGAAATAAAGAATAAAAGTACACATGTTCTTATAAGCTGACACTTCAAACCCGCCGTACTGAAAGCTGATGACTCCATTCAAGGCACTGATCCAGATTACAGCCTTCTAAGAATCAGGCTGCTTTCTAAGAATTAGGCTGCTTGCCTTGCAGTTAGGCCTAATGGTATTTTAAAGATATGTGCACGTGGAGGGGTCACATTATTTAGCAACGCTAATCCTCGGCCAATGGCACTGCAGGGACAGGAGATGGAAACACATTGGGTTGCATTCCTGCAATTAGCAGCTGTCCAATCAGGTTCTGTCCAATCAGGTTCCTGCTGGAACAGAACAGAACGTTCCCACATCAAGATGAGTTCAAAGTGGTTCAGTTCTGTAGTTCTTCAGTTCTTCAGTTCTTCAGTTCATCAGTTCTTCAGTTCTTCAGTTCATCAGTTCTTCAGTTCTTCAGTTCTTCGGTTCTTCCACCTCTGAGATCTGAGATATGTCTTTCAACCAATGAGGTGATGATTACAACAGTGGTTATACAACAGGTCGTTTCCAGGAAGCAATCTGATTGGTTGAAACAGCCTTCTAGCCGTGCCTTAAAACGACAGTATAGGAACACCTAATCAAAACAAATAAATCACCTGCTCTGTTCTCCCAGAGCGCCGCAGACTGGGTGGCTAGGCTAGTTTCTGTTCTCCCAGAGAGCAGCAGACTGGGTGGCTAGGCTAGCTAGTTTCTGTTCTCCCAGAGAGCAGCAGACTGGGTGGCTAGGCTAGCTAGTTTCTGTTCTCCCAGAGAGCAGCAGACTGTGTGGCTAGGCTAGTTTCTGTTCTCCCAGAGAGCAGCAGACTGGGTGGCTAGGCTAGCTAGTTTCTGTTCTCCCAGAGCGCCGCAGACTGGGTGGCTAGGCTAGTTTCTGTTCTCCCAGAGAGCAGCAGACTGGGTGGCTAGGCTAGCTAGTTTCTGTTCTCCCAGAGCGCCGCAGACTGGGTGGCTAGGCTAGTTTCTGTTCTCCCAGAGAGCAGCAGACTGGGTGGCTAGGCTAGCTAGTTTCTGTTCTCCCAGAGAGCAGCAGACTGTGTGGCTAGGCTAGTTTCTGTTCTCCCAGAGAGCAGCAGACTGGGTGGCTAGGCTAGCTAGTTTCTGTTCTCCCAGAGAGCAGCAGACTGTGTGGCTAGGCTAGTTTCTGTTCTCCCAGAGAGCAGCAGACTGGGTGGCTAGGCTAGCTAGTTTCTGTTCTCCCAGAGAGCAGCAGACTGTGTGGCTAGGCTAGTTTCTGTTCTCCCAGAGAGCAGCAGACTGGGTGGCTAGGCTAGCTAGTTTCTGTTCTCCCAGAGAGCAGCAGACTGTGTGGCTAGGCTAGTTTCTGTTCTCCCAGAGAGCAGCAGACTGGGTGGCTAGGCTAGCTAGTTTCTGTTCTCCCAGAGAGCAGCAGACTGTGTGGCTAGGCTAGTTTCTGTTCTCCCAGAGAGCAGCAGACTGGGTGGCTAGGCTAGCTAGTTTCTGTTCTCCCAGAGAGCAGCAGACTGTGTGGCTAGGCTAGTTTCTGTTCTCCCAGAGAGCAGCAGACTGGGTGGCTAGGCTAGCTAGTTTCTGTTCTCCCAGAGAGCAGCAGACTGTGTGGCTAGGCTAGAGAGTTTCTGTTCTCCAGAGAGCAGCAGACTGGGTGGCTAGGCTAGCTAGTTTCTGTTCTCCCAGAGAGCAGCAGACTGGGTGGCTAGGCTAGAGGGTTTCTGTTCTCCCAGAGCGCAGCAGACTGGGTGGCTAGGCTAGAGAGTTTCTGTTCTCCCAGAGCACAGCAGACTGGGTGGCTAGGCTAGCTAGTTTCTGTTCTCCCAGAGTGCAGCAGACTGGGTGGCTAGGCTAGCTAGTTTCTGTTCTCCCAGAGCGCAGCAGACTGGGTGGCTAGGCTAGACAGGGAAGTCGCCCTGTCCGCGGGGCGAGTTTCCGAAACGCAGCGCAGATGACGATGAAGGTAAAGAACAGCCTCTTGTGAAATATTGCTTAAAATGAACCTCAAGCTCATTGTGAGTCACCACTGGGACCTGAGTTTGAGTCTGACTAGCCTCGCGAGCGACGAGCCAGCCTCTGGAGTCTGACTGCTGTACAGTACAGTACAGTACAGTACAGTACAGTACAGTACAGTACAGTACAGTACAGTACAGTACAGTGTCGTAACGTCTAATTGCATCATTGTAATATAGGTCGATGTCTTGCACTGCATGTGAGGTCCTCTCATCGTTTTACCATCATGTGAGTAATTATGCTATGTACCATGACCTGATGAAGATCAAATAGATCGAAACGTTGTCAGAATTTTCAATAAAGAACGTCTTTCTTATACCTGTGGTGTGCGGGGCTCCATCCAATACCTACTGAAGTTTCTTTAGCCCAGCACCCAACCAGTCGATGTGCGCTCTATTATGCTATGTAGGCCTATTGTACTTCTGAGATGGAATCCAAAGGAAAGTACGCACAACGTTCAGGTACTTCTGAGATGGAATCCAAAGGAAGTACGCACAACGTTCAGGTACTTCTGAGATGGAATCCAAAGGAAAGTACGCACAACGTTCAGGTACTTCTGAGATGGAATCCAAAGGAAAGTACGCACAACGTTCAGGTACTTCTGAGATGGAATCCAAAGGAAAGTACGCACAACGTTCAGGTGCTGAACACAAAGATACGTAGAGGAGAAGAGAAGTCGTCCGCACGCTGTTTGTAGCTCCCACAGGAAATGTATTTATTGTACTTCTGAGATTTTGTCCGCTATACATTCTTTGTACCAAATTCACAGTAAACTCAAACTGTTAATTTATCCACCCTTAACGCTCCATATTGTTACATTTTGCTCCG